>NW_025358634.1:0-9568 GCF_016433145.1 Gracilinanus agilis | reverse complement strand
TCTGTGGGATGCAGCCAAGGCAGTACTCAGGGGGAAATTTATATCCTTGAGTGCATATATTAACAAATTAGGGAGGGCAGAGATTAATGAATTGGGCATGCAACTTAAAAAATTAGAAAGCTAGCAAATTAAAAATCCCCAAATGAAAACTAAATTAGAAATGCCAAAAATCAAGGGAGAAATTAATAAAATTGAAAGCAAAAGAACTACTGAATTAATAAATAAGACTAGAAGCTGGTATTTTGAAAAAACAGATAAAATAGACAAAGTACTGGTGCATCTAATAAAAAAAGGAAAGAAGAAAACCAAATTGACAGTATAAAAATGAAAAGGGAGACCTCACCTCTAATGAAAGGGAAATTAAGGCAATCATTAAAAACGATTTTGCCCAATTATATGGCAATAAACATAGCAATCTAAGAGATATAGATGAATATTTACAAAAATACAAATTACCTAGATTAACTTGCATTTATTGTTTTATAAACATATACACATACACACACACATATACATACTCACATGTTTTCTCCACCAACAGGATTTAAGCTCCTGGAATCCAAAGTGTATTTAATGATTGTCTCCATATCCCCATGATGTAGCCTCTGGACTCAAACATAGGAGGTGCTTAATAAATATTTCTTCACAACTTCATTGTCATTTATGAAGTCAGGAAATTCATTCACTGTCATCTTCAGGTCAGAAAGAATACTGCAGCATCCGAAGAAAGCAGGACAGAGAGCAGTTCATGTAAAGAGTAGTCTTCTATTCGTCTCCTTTCCAAATGCTACCTAGATAGGAAAGGAGAATCCAAGAAGACAAAGAGTTACTTAAGATTTAACCTTGTCCAGGGATTCTCAATGGGTGCTTGATGGCCTGTTCTTCAGTCTAGGACAAGGATCAGTCCAGGAGTTTCCTGAAAACAAGTTCCCATGGGACAAGGTTCAACTAGGGGTTTCTCAAAACAAGGTTGTCTCAGGAAGTCAGACTAAATCAACAGTGAATTCAATTATTTTACTCTTAACTGCAATGGGAGAAGGATAGAGATAGGATAAGCTTTAAGAGAAGTGGAAGGCTATCAGGAAGGCACATACTAGGAACTCAAGGTTAAGGATTTAGCAGGCAGAAGGCAGAGGAGGAACAGTACACAAGTGACAACAGCTAGAGTGACTTTACTTCCTGTGGGAAGTTGAGGGTTTCCTGTCCAGGAAGAGTGGAGGAAAGGTGGGCTTATCAGAACTCATCCACCTCACCTGACTGTAGAGAAGGAGTATACCTCTAATTCGTATTAGGAGTTATTCTATTTAACTGGGAAAGATCTAGAAAAGGAGGTGACCATACCTGCTTTTCTCATCATAATGTTTTATCTAAAATTTCCTGTCAGATCAGCTTTGAGGTTTTACCTTAGGGGTCAGACCCAACAGGGTGAACTTAGTTGGAGTTCATTCATAATGGTTTTTCTGAGACAGCTTTTGAGGAATGAATCGAATCAACTACTTAGGATCATAGATACTTAGCTTCGTCAGTTTGGGGGATACCTAGATAGAAACAGGGAGTAAAGTTAGCCCAAAGACACAGAAGGCTTCTTCTTGGCAGGGACATAGAGGATTGCAGGTCATTAGCTACATCACTTAGAATTAGGGACTCCTTTTTCTGATCCTCAGTTTGTACACTTTCTCAAATAAAAGAGATTCTGTTTTTTATAACTATTGTCTCCAAGGTGTTTGTGCCATTGACTCAGGGAGAGAAGGTGATTTCATTTTACTCTCACTAACCAGAAGTTAGAATACCAGGCTGTGTATTCAGGGGGATCCCTGAGTGGATCTATCACTATCCATATCTGTGGCTCTATCTCTCCATATAGAGATATAGATATAGATATATAAAAGATATAGATATAGATACAGACATAGATAAAACGCACTTGAAGGAGGAATCATGCAGGTGTAGATGAAAGAGAAGTAAAAGCAAAATGATGAAACAGAAATTGAGACAGCATTGTATAGATTTTACCATACGGTGGACTGGTTTTAACGGTAAAGTATTAATATTGTCTTTTCACAAGAGCAAAGCTTTGGAGAGATAAACAAGCGAAAAATGGCTGATAGGTGCTTTAAAGGAAGTTTTTGAAATAAACATGAAAGCCTAGATTGGGATGTGTTAACTTGGAAATAACACAGAATGACCAAGAAATCAATAAAACCCACTCTTTCAACAGAAATAGGGACATCCTTCACATATGTCATCATTACATAGAGTCATAAGTTAAACACCTTTGAAACCAAAGGCTCTAGGAACCTGGGAACCATATCCCATGAACACAGCACTGTGCTAAGTACCAACACACTAGCTGCTTTTTCCCAAGAGTAAAGGGAATCAGGAGTCCTTCTATCTTCTGGATAATTAGGTATCACAAACAGGTTGGTAAACCTCTTTGCCGCCAGCAACTAGGGTATAAAGAAGTGTCAGCTGTAGCAAATCAAAGGCATAGGTCAAACTATGAAACTGGGCTTCATGAGAGGAAAACTTTCATCCAATAGAGAAGCCTTCAAAACAAAAAGGTGCTTAATATTCAACCCCAAATAGGGGTACTTGGCACTGGGATTTCTCCCAGTGTAAACTTTTAAATTAAGGGTAAACTGAATCATCTAAAAACCCACAATGACAGATGATAGCATGGGGCACATCCCTGGACCTGTTTCCAATGGGAGCACCACATACAAGGCTTTGAGGTGGCCTTGGCAAGGAACCCTGGACCAGCTACTGTAATTCATACACATAAAGGAAGTGCCTTGTGACACACCCTACTTCCTCACCCCATTGGTCAAAGACCTTTGGGGAGCCTCCCTCTCCCAACCTTTTTTCAGGTAATGACTGACTCTGAGAATAATTGGGCAGAAAGGAGGCAAAGGTATATTGGTCACTTTCAAGGTGATGAGAGAATGGAAATGCCTCCATTCAGAGTATTAAATTATGCCAACATCCCCTGTCACCAGTCACCTTCCTAGGACTGTGATGTAGAGGAATTTTAACTCAGAGATCAAGGTATTGGGGACTGGGGGCTTGGGCTTGTGGCAGCTACTGATCATTTAGAATCTCCTGCTCTACCTGGGGTGGCCTCAGGAGAGAAAGTGTGCTTGGGGGATGCTCTCTTCAGTTCAAGATTCTTGTTCTGTTATTTCCTGAGTCCTAATTTTTTCGAGTTTCTAGAAATCCACAGCCAAGTTTTTTCCCTATTCCCCTTGACAGAGCCAGCCTGTGATTGACTTCAGGTTATCTGTCCAAGGCCCTCAGGAATTCTACCCCTAGTAGCAGACATTTTTAGTTCCTACAGTCCCCAGCTTTTTGCAGCCACCAGCTTACTTCACTTGCCTTCCCTGCCTTGGAAGGCCAGTCAGGGTCTCCAGTCTCCTGTGAGTGACTACAGCCAGCAGGGCCCAACAACTTTCAGCTATGACATTCACCTGGTGTGCATAGACTCCCAAAGTCCTCCCCTGGTCTGCTGTTTCTCATTTCATCTTTCTTTTCCTCATCATTTCTTTCTCTCTCTCTCCCTCTCTGTCTCTATCCCTTTATCTCTTTCTCTTTCTCACTTAACCTTTCTCCCTCTTTCTTCCTCATTCTCCTCCTTTCTCTGTCAGCACCTCTCCATCTCTCATTCTCTTTGCCTCTCTATCTCCCTCTGCCTTATTCTCTGTCTCTGTCCCTGTTTTTACTCTCTATCTTTTTCATTTCCTATATCTTTCTATATTTTTCCCTCTGTTTCTTAATCTTTCTCATTTTATGTATCTCTGTTTTTCTTTAATATATATATGTGTGTGTGTGTGTGTGTGTGTGTGTGTGTATGTATGTATACATATATATATATATATATTGCTTGTTCTCTCTCACTTGGACCTGGCCACTTTGTAAGTTGACTCTCTCGCTATGGCTGTAACGATAGCTTCAAACCCCATACCTGACCCTCACATCCAATATTTCAGCAATAGACACATAATCTCTCCTTTTGAAGGGCCAGATTGTAAAAAATGAGTTCTGGCCACTTCTCTCATCTTTGTTTTGGATGGTTTGGTGGGTGTACAAAGGCAGCGGTTGACAAATGCAAGTAACAGGGAATGAAGAACATCAGATAGAGTAGAAGCAGGCTAGATTTCATCAAAGACTGACTCAGGTCTTTTCTCTTGCTCAGTTTCCTCTCTACTTCAGTAAAGGTGTCTCTGTTGGGCTAAAACTGGAAGGTGATTGCTGAATTCTGGCTTTAACTATATACATACAAACACTTAACACCCTGGGAGCATGGGACTTCTGATCTGGAAGGTGCCATCAGAGCTCTAACCCCCTTGATTTATGGATGGAGAAACTGAGGTTTGGGAAGAGAAGGGGATCCATTGGTAGCTGAGGTTACATGTTACTTAGGTCACCAAACATGGCAAGTGATCTTTGGGGGGAAATTCTTATATCCTCAGTTTCTCTGGGTCTGTTTGGGTTTCTTTGGGGTAGTCCGACATTTTCAATGATTATTGTGTTATTTGAATTATGACGCATAGGACTCTCTCTCCCAGCATCCCACTTTCATTCTCATGTTACTTGCTTAGGTTTTAGAGATAAAATTTTTGTGTGACACTGGCCCTCTCTCTCTTTTCCCTCAAACGGGGTTGGGAAATCTGGCTTTACTCAGGCTTTTACTTTTGTCCTGTTCTTTCTTCTGCTTTGAGTGATTATTAATCAGTCATTTAAAATATAATACTTGGAGTTATTGGATAGTAATTTAAATTTTTCAGTCTCAAGGTTTTCCTGGATTTGAATATTTGACAATCTGTGTGACCTTTGGCCAGTACTGGATCCCCACCTCCACCCACACCACAGGGATTTGGGCTAGTCTCTTTGTTTAAAAGTGACAAAAAGCTGAGTGGAAGCTAAGAGGGCCCCTTTCCACAGCAGGCCTCCCCTCTTGCTTCCTCCCCCAACCTTTTGGATATAGCCAAAGGGGCTATAAGAGGCCCCCCCAAAAGTTAAGGCGCTCTGTATTGCATCGATATGAGAATGTCGTCTCTGTCTTTACTCGTTCCATGGCTTCATCCATTGAGAAACTTCCTCTCCTGAAACAGATGGGCTGGTTCTCTGGCATTTAGAATCTCATGTAAAAACAAAAGGCCTCAATGACCAGTCTTGTTACCTTACACAGTCAGTTGCCTGGGAGACTGAAAGGTTAAGGGATCGACTCAGAATCTCACCACCAGGCTAGGTGAGAGACGGGATCTGAACTCAGACCTTGCTGACTCTCAGCCCAGTCCTCTCCTCGCTACATCTTCACAAGGGTTTAAGGACTCTTATTAAAGGGTCCTAAAAAAGAGAGGAGAGTGGGGGAGCATGGCGCTGCCCTCTAATGTTGGACCATGGAGAGTGCTTCCAGCAACCTCCCTCCAAGCCACCTCCTTCTGCTGGGTCCTTGGGAGGAGGAGGGAGAAGGCTGGACTGGGGAACCCTCAGAGGGGCCGGACCACCACCTGCCATCAGGCGGCTCCTGGGCCAAATGACCCAGTGAAACCTCCACTCCCCACCTCCAAGTCCATTCCTTCATTCATTCATCAATAAACTAAGAGGGAGAGAAGAGTTTTGGGAGGCAACACGGGATGGTGGGAATTTGGCCAGAACTGGAGTCAGAATCTGGGTTCAGATCCCACGTCTGTCATTAGCTCAAGTGACCTTGAGCAAGTCATTTCCCTTTCCTATCCCTGTCTCCTCCTAACATGAGGATTTGGATTGAATAATCTTTAAGGTCTCTTCTACACCAAAATCCATGGCCCTAAAATGAGCCTAGGGGCAGCTAGGTGGCACAGCGCATAAAGCACCAAGGCTAGACCAGTGGTGAGACCCTCAGCAAATCACTGAACCCTCTCTGCCTCAGTTTTCTCATATGTAAAAGAAGCTGGAGAAGGAAATGGCAAACCACTCTAGGATCTTTGCCAAGAAAACCCCAAATGGGGACATGAAAAGTCAAAGAGGGCTGCACAATAGTAAATAAACAGGAACATCTGATCCAGCCCCAGGCATGGCCACGCTGTGAAGGAAACAGCAATCCAGCAGGCTCTGCTCTTCTCTCTCACCTCATCTCATCTGAGGGCACAGCAGGGAAGCAGGATGGGTCCATGAATCCTGATCACACGAGGCAGCCCATACAGAGGACAAGAGGCATTCAAAGAAGGAAGTGATTGGCTCCACCTTGGCAATGGAGGGTAAAGAGGAATTGGGGTAGACTTCACAGGTGAGAGAGAATTTGAGCCTTGAAGGACACATAAAATTAAATGTTTAAAGCTGGAAGGGATCACAAAGCTCATCCTGTTAAGCTCCTCCTATTTTACAGATGAAGAAACTGAGCCCCATAGGAAAAGTGACAAGTCCAAGGTCATTTAGAATGAAAAACAAATTAATAGAATCCAATCACAGAGTTGGAAGGGACCTTACAGGTCATCTAGTTCATCCCCTCACTTTACAGATGAGGAAGCCGAGGCCCATTCCTTGTCATTCCAAAGTCACTGAACCAGTAGTTGATAAAGGTGGGATTCACACCCAGGTCCCTGCCTCTGCCTCTCCCACTAGATCACGAGAGGTGTCTGGGCAGGTTTGGTTAGTTTTGCTGACCTGCTTTTTCCCTCTCCTTGTGACAAGGGCTGGTGCACTGGGGGGAAGAGAAAGAAGGAAAAAGGAGGAAGAAAAAAGAAAAAAAAATAATTTTTTTGCGTCCTCACTAGTGTCCTCTGGTGGCTAAGTGGCCACACTACACCAGGGAGGGGTGAGGGGCGTGGTTAGGGCAGGGGGTGGGACTAAGGGGGCGTGACTGTGTTTGCCAGAAACCAAAATGGAGGCTGTGGCTACAAAACAGGAGGGCTTTGTTAAGGGGCTAAAAGGGGTCACAGGTGGAAACTGGGAGTTGAGGCGGTGACGTCGCTTTCTGGGACGCAAGTTGGGGCAGGGAGGGAGCCAGGAGGCAGGCTGGGGTGGCTGAAAAAGGTCAGGAGCTCCCCAGGCCAAGGCAAAGAGCCCAGCATAGGTGAGGGGCGCCTGCGAGGAACAGGGGCTCCCCCTCGCGCTGGCGCTGGCGCTGGCAGAGGGACTCCTTTCAACTTACCAGTCGCGGAAGAAGGGGCAGAAGCAGGGATGGGCGCTGCGGCTCCGCCAGGAGGTGGGCCCAGCTGCACGGGCTGGCAGTGGCTGAAGGCAGCATCTGGCAGCGGGAGGCAGCGGGAGTCCCTTAAGCCCGGCGGGGCCCCAAAGGCATTAAAGCGGCGGAGCGTGGGGCAGCCAAGGCGGAAGAGGGGAGCTCCAGGAGAGCCTGCTGGAGGCTTGGTGGGCGAGCTGGGAAACTAGTTC
Source organism: Gracilinanus agilis (assembly GCF_016433145.1). NCBI lineage: Eukaryota > Metazoa > Chordata > Mammalia > Didelphimorphia > Didelphidae > Gracilinanus > Gracilinanus agilis. Next base: position 2,197 of record NW_025358634.1, on the reverse strand, counting down.
TGCGGGGATCTGAGGTGAAGTTCTGGGATCCTTCGTAAGTCGCCAATTGTAGGTTTTAAAATTAATATTCAATGCCTCCAAAGTAGGATATTTATAAGGATTTATTAATATTAACTTAGACAGCTAGAGAGACCCGGGGAGCCTTTCCCACTCACCCCACGTGGAAGAGAGGCTCCGCCCACCAGGACAGGTCAGCACTCCATTCAGGTGCAAGAGAGGGGGCGTGGCACAGCAAACCCTAATTAAATACAGACCACTTAAACATGCAAGTATATGTAAGGCAAAGGGAATTGTGGGTAATACAGAAAGGAAGTTTGGGTAATGTAGTTCCAGGCGTTCAAGATTTTTCAACTATTCAGAGGAAAGAAAGAAACAAAGAAACAAAAAAAGAAATGAAGAAAGAAATAAAGAAAGAAAAGAAAATAAAACCTGTATAAAGGCAGAAAAAGAAAGAGGGACCTTTGGAAATAAAAAATATCATAGACTGGTAAAAATTGTCAACAGAGCATCAGACCTCTAATGACCCTTCTAACTCTGCAATTCTTTTGGAGTTCATTGTAGTGGTCATCAGGTTGCTAGTCATGGCCGTAATTCACAGAGCACCAGCCCCTGAGTCAGGAAGACTCATCTTCAATAGTTCAAATCAGGCCTCCGTTACTTAGTAGCTGTGTTACCCTGGGAAGGTCACTTACCCTGTTTACCTCAGTTTACTCATCTGTCAAATGAGTTAGAGAAGGAAATGGTAAATTACTCTAGAATCTTTACCAAGAAAGCCCCAAATGGGGTCATAAAAAATTGGATAAGACTAAAAAAATGGCTAAACAAATAAGTAGTGGTGACCACAGAAGGTAATGCACTCTATCTCAAATGAGAGGCAGCAAAGTATATTGGACTTGATATCAAGAAGACCAAGTATCCCATCTCTGATACTGGATATGTGACCATTGGTAAGTCACATAACCATCTAACTTTCCTCATATGTAAAATAAGGGGGCTGGGTCTGAAGACCTTCAACATTTGATCTGAAATCAGGAATACTTTGGTTCAAATCCCACCTCAAACATTTCCTGGCTCTGTGACAGTGAGCAAGTCTGAGCAAGAATTTCCATTTACTGTTTGTGCCTGTTTCCTCATGTGTCAAATGAGAAGGTTCTCTGAGGCTCTTTCCAGTTCTAAATCTATGACTATGACCACTAAAGTGTCATCCAACTCTTAATCTATAATGTTATGATTTTTTTCAGATGATTCTCATTCTATCACTCTCTTGCTCAAGCATCTTCAGTGGCTCTCTAGCAAACAAAGGATAAAAATATTAATTCTTGAGGCATTTAGGGTCCTTCATAACCTGGTTTACAAAACTACCCTTGTTATCTTATCTCCCAACACTACCCTTCAATGGACTCTACCTTCAAAGGAAATTGAATTGTTCTAATCCTGTGGGACTTATGAGAAAGAACCCTCTCCACATCCAGAGAAAGAACTGTGGGAGTGGAAATCCAGAAGAAAAACATAGGATTGATCACATGTTTCAATGGGTATATGACTGGGGATGTTGACTTTAACTGATCACTCTATTGCAAATATTAATAACATGGAAATATGTTTTGAACACTGATACATGTATAACCCAGTGGAATTGTTGATCAGGTCCAGGAGAGGGGCGGGAAGAGAGAGGGAAAGAACATGAACCATGGAACCATGGAAAAATATTCTTCATTAATTAGTTGTTTTTAAAGAGAACTCGAATTGTTCTTAGAAGTTAACATGCCATCTTCCACTACCATATAATTGGACCCTTTCTGTCCCATGCCAGGAATGCTCTCCCCTCCTTTTCTCCACTTTTCATAAGCTTTGTCTTCCATAAAGGCCCAAGGGAAAGATCTCCTTCATGGCAAACTTCCTTGATCAAGACCCTGCCCTCCCACACCCAACTGTAAATGTTTTATCCTTCCTCAATTTTACCTAGAGTATTTTATCTGCACTTCCCCTTTGCCCTATCAGAGAATTACCATTTTTATAATTTATTACCACACCCCCTTTGATGTCATTAAAGGCTTTGAAGGCCCAAAATTCTTAGTGCAATTTTAAATTCTAGTTGTTGCCCTCTTAAGCTATTCAAGCTACTAAACCAAGGTTTTTTTTTTTTTTTTAACAGTTAACAAAAAGAGATTTACTAGTTATTGCAGGATCATGGCTT
>NW_025358633.1:0-4034 GCF_016433145.1 Gracilinanus agilis | reverse complement strand
AAAAAAAAAGATTGAATCTACTTAAAACAAACTGGACTTATTCCTTAATCTCTATGTCTCTCCATTTCTTCAACTAGCAGAAAGGGTTGCCCTAGATGACCTCTGAAGGCTCTTCCTGCTCTATACCTATGTATTAGAAGTATATATTGACTTTTGGTTCTCATCCTCAGGACAGGGAGTGATTCACATGTGAACTTTATACTGGGGGAGAGGGAAGAGAGTAAACGTTTAGAGAGGGCCTACTATATGCCAGGCCTGAGCTAAGCACATCTGCAAATATTATCTTGTTTGGTACTCACAAGCTTATGAGGTGAATGCTAACTAGCACACCTACAATGTACTAGTAAATCTGAAGGGAACACCCCATTTTTTCCTGTTTTTAGAGAACTTTTTAGCTTCTTACAGTCAGTGCTGATCCAGAAACGGATACGTGAGATGCTTGTCCCAGTGTATCTTTTCCCCCAAAGGTCAGCCAAAGCTTGTATGTTAGTGTATGGTCTTTCATTCTCCACGGTCTGTAGCTACGGCTATAACTGTAAGAGGCCAGTGAAATCTCCCATGCCTTAGAGGTCAGAAGAGGAGATATTGGCAGTTACTTATCCAAGCATTCAAAAAGTCAAGTGATGTAGCATTTATTAAGCATCTACTATGTGCCATGTATTATACTATGCACTAGAGATACAAAAAGAGGCAAATCCAGTCTTTGCTCTTAAGGAGCTTAACAGTTTAAGTGGGGCTGGAGGCGGGGTGGTAGACAACATGCACTGGAAAGTTGAAGATGGATGGCATTGCCTTGGACAGAAGGCATTAGAGTTAAGGTGGACTGAGAAAGGCGTCTTATAGAATTTAAGATGAAATTTGAAGGAAGCCAGGAAGTAGAAACAAGGAGGGAGAAGATTCCAGGCATGGGGGACAAATGGTAAAAATGCCAAGAGTTCTTTATATCATGAATAGGAGGGGGACAGTGTTCTTGGAGGGCAACTTGGCGGTTTGGTGGATAGAGCTCTGGGCTTGGTTTCAGGAGCTCAAATCCGGTCTCAGACATTTACTAGCTATGTGACCCTGGGCAGGCTACTTAACTTTTGACTGCCTCAGTTTACTCATCTATAAAATGGAGATAATAATAGCATGTACCACCTAGGATTTTTGTGAAGATAAAATGAGATAAAGTTGGTAAAGTGCTTTGCCAACCATTAAGGTGTTACATAAATGCTATTATGATTATTAATTACTGTTTTCATCCTCCTTTTTCCATGTTGTAGTTAAAAGTATGTTGAATTTTTAGTAAGAGGACTGTGTTCAAATTGAAGCTTTTAGTGTTACTTTAAGCAGGTTAATTAATTTCTTATTGCCTTGATATCCTCTTCTATAAATGAAGGAGTTAAGTTAGATAATGTTTAAGGTCATTTCATGCCCTAAATCTCTGCTCTCAAGATCTCTTTCTGGCAGGCATTATGAGCACTTTTAACTTGCAACCTCCTTCCCTGTGGGTGCAGCAGCAATAATGAACAGAAGATGGAGCTCCCTTTTATGTCACTGATCTCACTACCAAAATGCTTGTCAGTAGGAAAGAGATGCATCAATTGGGAAAAGACTATCTTGACTCTGTTTAGGTTATAGAATATTCAAGGAGGCCTAGCATCCCTGGTGTGAGACTTGCCAAACCCTTTTCAGGGTTGCTCATACACCTTTGGTGTCGTCTAGCTCTCACTGTGACTCCAACAAGCTATAGCATGCACAGCAGCCATTCCCCAGTAAAACCATCTTGGCAGACAGGCTAAACTCAGCTGAGGTATCCAAGGGACCACAGACCCACTGAGGGTTACCGGTGGGCCACAAACCCAATGGTAGGTTAGGGGAATGCCACCCCAAGCATGTGAAGACCCAATGAGAACAATTTGTTCAATGGCTGTGAAAGTGGCTGAAGCAAGCACTGTGGAGTGCTTGGAGTGTGGTCAGAAATTGAAGATGCCAAAGTCATCTCGGCATCCCAGGCCAACACCAGCCATCCTGACTTTTGTCTTGCCACTGGACTTTGATGACTCTGGAAGAGACAGTGAGGCTCGTGACTTTGTACATCTTTGCTTCACTTAAATCCAATTCATGTTTGAGCCAAGACTTCACCTTTCATGTCACTGGTCCTCTTAGAAAAACATAGGAGAAGACCAAAAAACTGATCTACCTTCGATCAGGAATTTTTGATATTTTTCACCCTGTAGATAGATAGTACCCACTTTCTCCACACTCTACCTCGTTTCACCCAGAACAGAAAATCTCATTTTTTGTTTCCCCATTTTTATGGTAGCTAACCTTAAGATTGGGAAGAGCCAGAGATAAAGGGGACTGGTTAGTCTGTGTCACAGAGAAAGTGTGTTGTGGTGGAAAGACTCTTGGACTTAGTTTCCTATCTCTATTCGTCACTCCCTTGGAGACCCTGGGTCTTACCTCCTCAGGTAACTCCTCTGGCCTTTAATTTCCTCCTCTTTAAAAGGGGAGGGGGGTCTCAGACAATGACTTCTAAAGTTTCTTTTAACTCTTAATTCTCATACAATAGCCCAGAAGCTAGACTAGCATGATAATCAAATAGCTATTTGCCACCATAGAACTGGTCTCCATGGTCCCTATTGAATTTCACTGTGAACCTCCATGGGGAAAGAGTCCCAGCACACTATTGGCTAAGAGGAATGTCCTGCAGAGCTACAACAACTAGTAATGATTAGAATTATTTAGTGCTCATTCCATATCTGCAATATCTATGGGACTATAAAATTGGCAGAGGCCCCTGTTGTGACCTTAAGATTGGAATTATCTTAAGATGATAATATCATAGATTCAGAACTAAAAAGGATTTTGGAGGCTATTAGTTCCAGCCTCTTCATTTTACAGTTAAGGCAACTGAGGGATAGATAAAGTAAGGGACTTGACAGTGATCACACAGCTAGTGTGTGTGAACTGGGATTTGACCCCTGATCTTCCTGACTTGCAGATTCAGCACTCCCAAATTCAGCACTCCATTCACTATGCCATAACTCAATCATCAAAAATAATCATTCTGGATTTGCACTTGGAGGTCTTACCTTTTGGAGAGAGATTCTCAGAGAATTCTCTTCCAAATTCTAAGTATAATATAGTATCTGTAATAGAGGGTAGCATGTACCAGACAATGGTCTACTTTGGTGTCCAGTTATGTCAGTATCTCATACATAAGGAGGAAGGAGCAATCCACTTTTGTCAGGATTATCTGAGTGTAGGGTAGCTTGCCCTTGAATCCAGGCATTTTAATCAACAATCAATCCATAAATATTTATTTAGTACCAACTCTTTGCAAGCTCTTGTGCTACGAACTGCTGAGAATCCACAAAGAGGATGAGGGAGAAGACAGGGCTTACTGTGGACAGAGTAGTCAGGTCTGATTTCACAGCCTTTAAACGATGGGTAGAATGTACATGTATTTAGGAAGGAGTAGGGAGGGTTGGTATGGAGGTGAGGATACCTAAGATGTAAATAAAGGACAGTGAGTTAATCAGTCTGGTTGGAGCCCGGGATTTGTGTAGCAGGAGAATACAGGAAAATTAAGTTGTAATCATGGCCCAGAATTCCAGCCAGAGGAATAGAGTTTATTCCACAGGCAATGCGGAGACTAGTTGCTGGGGCTACAGTTTCTTAGGTTCTTAACATTTGAAGGGACAGTAATTCTATAACAACTTGATTTTTCATAGCTTTTATTGTCCAAAAACTCTCCTAAGCAGTTGATGGCAGCTCAGTGAATCCTTACCTAAGATTCCTGAATAAGTTGTGTCAACTATATAGGAAGATATGCCTAACCACGCTGCTATTTATATTAAAAGCATTTGTCCCTATTGACCCTTCCAAGTGTCTGGAAGCAAAGACCCCATGGGTCATGGAAGAGCCTACCATGGCAAGTGACATTATAGGCTCACATTATAGATTCACTTATATGTAAAACAGAGAGTAATCCCTTCCCTTCCCTTCCCTTCCCTTCCCTTCCCTGCCTTCCTCCCTCTCTCCCTCCC
>NW_025358632.1:0-3542 GCF_016433145.1 Gracilinanus agilis | reverse complement strand
TTATATATGTATATATATACACATATATAATATTATATATAATGTATATATATATATACATTATATCTTTATAATTAGACCTGATGGGCAGTCAAGGACTGAAGTAATTTGATTTCAGTATACCCTGGTAGTTCCAGCTTTCATCACTCCTCAAACAAATCCCGTACACTATATTGGCCAATTTTTCATGTTCCACCAATGCACTTCATTCATTTCTATCCTTTGAGCCTTTTTTCATTTTGTACTCGCCTATTCTCAGTTCCTTCCCTTGCCTACATAGTAGGCACTCAGGAAGTATTTCCTAAATGAATTAAATGAATAAATGATTTTTGAAGGGTTTATATTGTCCCTTCGAAGTCTGTTGGCTATATTCCACAGTTGAAAAATGGTCAAAGGATATGGCTAGGCAGTTTTCAGGAAAAATAAAGCTATCAATAGTCACTTGAAGAAAATGTTCTAACTCATTACTGATTAGAGAAATGTATAGTAAAATAACTGCGAGATACCACTTCATATCCATCAGATTGGCTGCTGTGACAGAAAAAGAACAAGACAAATCCTAGAGGGGATGTGGAAAAATTGGGACACTAATGCACTGTTGGTGGAGTTGTAAACTAGTCCAATTATTCTGGAAAGCAGTTTGGTACCCTGCCCAAAGGGCTATAATATTGCTTGCCTTTTGCCCAAGGAATACCACTACTTTTTCTATATCCCAAAGAAATCAAAGAACAGGGGAAAAAGATGTTATTTGTTCAAAAATATTTATAGCAGCTCTTTTTGTGAGAGCAAAGAATTGGAAATGGAGGGGATGTCCATCAATTGGGGAATGACTGAACAAGGTGTAGTATATGATTGTGATGGAATACTATTGTGCTATAAGGAATGAGCAGGTTAGTTGCAGAAAAACCTGGGAAGACTTATATGAATTCATGCAAATTTCAGTGAGCAGAACCAGGAGAATTTTTTACACGGTAACAGCAAAATTGTACAATGATCAACTGTGAATGACTTAGCTACTCTGATCAAGACAATGACTCCAGACAATTCCAAAGGATCCATGATGAAAAATGATCATCTTCCTGAGTTCAAATCTTGCCTCAAGAACTTCCTAGCTGTGTGACTCCACGCAAGTCATGTAACCCTGCTTACCTCAGTTTCCTCATCTGTAAAATGAGCTGGAGAAGGAAATGGCAAACCACTCTAGTATCTCTGTCAAAAAAACCCACCAATTGGGATCTTGAAGAATTGGACATGACTTAAATGACTGAACAAAAACAACAGCATATTACATACTTAGATATATAGACACATACACACATATAATGAACATAAAATATAAAATAATATACAATATGTATATATGTGTGTTTTCTGAATGTTCAGGGAAGACATGAAAATCACAGACATTTTAGGGCTTTCATTTTTGTAGACAAATTCTTTTCAGGTAGACTGCAACACTACCAGACCAGCATGAACTGGATATAAGACATGCTTCCCAATATATTTCTTAAAATTCTTGATGAAAACAGATGCAGCCATCTTCAAGTTCTGACAGTTTTTCCAGAGTTGGCTGGCACAAAGGCAAGATGAAGCTTACATCGTAATGAGAAAAGTTCAAGTTTTTGAGCTTTAAAACCAAGCTCCAGTGTTCTATAGTTCAATAACATCTTTTATCTGAAAATATCAAAACCAATTAGGAACAAATGTTTTTTTCCTATGATTTTCAATGGAAGATATAGGCATTGAAGAGTGAAAAGCTTTATTAATAGAGGGAGTGTCTGGTAAATTTGAGAACAAAAACAGGAGTGGGAATCTAGTTATTTGGAAAGGTTGAGCCTTCAGTGAGCAAGAGCTGCAAAGGAAGGAGCTGTCATTCAGGGAATCACATGGATGGCTCTGAGATGGGAGAACAAATCATTCCTGGGACTACAGTCACCTGCAGATAACCAATTATAATTAGTTTATCATCAGAGTGCCAATGATGGCCTCTCTTGGGCATCATTTTCTTTCTTTTTCTTTTTTTAACCCTTATCTTCCATGTCAGAATAAATACTAAATATTGGTTCCAAGGCAGGTAGTTGGAATTAAGTGACTTATCCAGGGTCACAGAGCTAGAAAGTGTTTGAGGCCAGATTTGAAGCCAGGACCTCCTGTCTTTAGGTCTTGCTCTCTATTTACTGAGCCACCTAACTGCCCTGGACATCACTTTCAATGGGCAATGATCTATTTTTAGTTACAGCTTTAACATGTAGAATGTACATGATATGCCAAAGGAAGTCCATTTTTAATAATATTTATGATACAGGTATATGATAAATAAGATATATGATGTTCTATGTCCTTAGGTTCATTTTTAGAGAGGCTTAGTATCTTTTAATGTCTAAATTGTAAAATGCTTTATTCCCAGGATCCCTCCAATATTCCCAAGTGAGGCTAACTAATGCCACTGAGTTCTACAAAAAATGTATATTTACACAAAATACACATTAATGTTTTTTATTTATATCTACACTTATTTCTTTATAAACACATGTTTATGGCATGTAGTTTCAGCTGTGTCCAACTCTTCATGACCCATTTTGGGGTTTTCTTGGCAAAGATACTGGAGTGGCTTGCCATTTCCTTCTCCAGCTCATTTGACAGATGAATAAATTGAGGAAATTGGGTTAAATGATCTGCCTAGGATCTCATAGCTAGTACGTGTTTGAGGTCAGATTTGAACTTATGAAGATGAGTCTTCCTTATTCCAAGCCCAGTTTTTTATCCACTGCATCATTTCACTGCTACACCTACATATAGTAAATGGAACATAATTTCAGAAAGGAGACGCTACATGGATAATAGAGAGAGGGGAAGAAGAGAAGGAGAGGTCACTTGAAGAAGGTAGGAATTGAGTGGAGTTTTAAGGAGGACAGGAAAGCCAGCAGGCAAAGGTGTAGAGGGAGAACATTTCAGATATGGAGAATATGCAATGAGAAAGCTTAAAGTTGAAAGACTAAATAAAACCAAGTAAGACTAAAGTAAAGTCAAATGGGCCAGTGAAGATGAATCTTAATGTACATGGAAGGTAGAATAATATAAAACTGGAAAGGTAAACAAGGGCTACCATTTGAAAGGATTTAAATACAAAATGGAGAATTTGATATTTGATTCTGAAAGCAATAGGGAGCCACAGGAATTAACTGAGTAGAGGAGTACCATAGTTGGACCTGTACCTTAAGAAAACAACTTTGACAGCTGAATGGAGCAGAATGGTTTGGAGAAGGGAGGCAAGGAATCAAGGAGACCAAAGAGAAGGCTACTGCAATAATCTAGGAAGGAAGTGATCCGAGGACCTGCACTAGACATGTGCCTATGTGAATGGAGAAAAGGGAGATATTTAAGGAAAATGTTGCGAAGGTAGAAACGAGACTTAACAAGAGTTTGCTTATGTATGGTGAATAGGAATGAAGAGTTGAAGATGACAATGAGTTTATTCTAAGATGATTAGGAGAATGGTGGTACCATTAATGGTAATAAGAGAGTTGAGAAGAGTACAGAGA
>NW_025358631.1:0-1930 GCF_016433145.1 Gracilinanus agilis | reverse complement strand
CCTTCCTTCCTTCCTTCCTTCTTTCCTTCCTTCTTTCCTTTCTTCCTCCCTCTCTCCTTCCCTCTCTCCTTGGGACTCAACTCCATTGCCTTTTCTGTTGTACTAATCTCTGGGTTCTAGTTCTAGCTTTGAAATGAGCTTATTCATTCATTCAAAAACTGTATAAGTGTCTATCTACTATGTGCCAAACATTTTCCTAGGGATTGAGGATACTGAAGTTAAAAAAAAAATAGACAAGTGTGTGTGTGAATGCTTGTTGAAAGTTCAGATTTTATTGGTTTTGGAAATTTTGGGTATTTATACTCCCTCTATACAGATCAGGTTTTCTATAACTTATAGTATAAAACAGTGGTCTGGGGCACTGAGAGTGTTAGTGGCTAAGTCCTTGGTGACACAGCTAATGCATGCGTGTGTGCACATGTGTGCATGTATGTACAGTGTGAGTGTATATGTACTCAGGAGATATCTAGATGTAATAATGGATAGAATGATAGACTTGGAGTCAGGAAGACCTGAGTTTGAATTATACTTCAGGTACAACACTGTCTTACCCTGGACTCTCTTAGCTTCAGTTTTGTCTTCTATAAAATGAAGATGAAGGGGGCAGCTGGGTGGCTCAGGGGACTGAGAGTCAGGCCTGGCCTCAGACACTTCCTAGCTGTGTGACTCTGGGCAAGTCATTTAACCCCCATTGCCTAGCCCTTACCACTCTTCTGCCTTAGGACAAATACATGTTATTGGTTCTAAGATGGAAGTAAGGGTTTTTAAAAAATGAGGATGAAAATAACATCTTTCCAATAAAGTTGTTTTGAAGATTAGACACTGTAAACCTTAGAGCACAATTTACAATGTTAGCTGCTAATGAACTTAGCCCTCTGCTTGCTATGACATGTAGTTTCTTTAGCCATAATATAGATAACCGAAATGTTTAACAAAATTGCATAATAAGTAGACTAAAGTTTTGCAAAACAAAAACTTATGTGAGCTCTGAGGGGGAGGAGGAAGTCTTTATTGGAAATGGCATAGGGATGGAAGCATCAGGAATAATTTCCCTGAAGAAAAAGCATTTGAATTGAGCTTTAAAGGGTTACTCAAATGTGAGCTGTTTCCTTTGAAGTAGCTAAGTTCATAGAGCACTGGGTCTGGAGTCAACAAGACCTGAATTCAAATTCAGCTTCAGAGAGTTATTAGCTGTATGACCCTGGGAAAGTGACTTAAGCTTTCTTTGTCTTAACCCACTGGGGCAGGAAATGGCAAACCACTTCAATATCCTTGCCAAGAAAACACCATGGACAACATTGGCATGGACAACATGGTCCACAGGGTCATGGAGATTTGGACAGGACCAAACAACAAAAGCAAGGAAGTAGGTATATGAAAGAATGGAGGAAGGATATTTTATTAACATTTTGCACAGAAGCATAATGGTGGGAGAGCATAGAAATGCAAAGAGTAGTCTAGTTTGATTGGACCATAGAATGAGGAGAAAGGAGGAGGAGGAGAGATGTTTTGAGATAAAACTGGCCAAAGAGTAAAGGCTTAAAATGCCAGGTGGAACACTTTGAATGTGACCTGGTAGGCTATCAGAAATTGAAGAACTTAAAAAAAAATCTCTTTCTGTATATAACTCTAGGATAATCTTCATCTGGACTTTCTTTTCTTTCCCCTGAAATTCCCTTGCTCCCTGAACTCTTCAGTTGTCCCTTCTGCCTACATCAGTACCAGTCCCTTTCTCATCTCTTCTCCTGAAAAACAAGCCACCGCTCTCTTTACCAAAACAACCTGTTCCAAGCAGCCTTCCAGTTAGAGTGACCTCTTGCTATTCCATCTGTCTTGCTCTCTCTCATCCATCTGTTTTCTTTCATGGTGTACTTTCTCCTCCATGCCCTTCAATCATAAGCTATTAGTCCAGAGACTGTGTTCTGAGTTT
>NW_025358630.1:0-7653 GCF_016433145.1 Gracilinanus agilis | reverse complement strand
AGAAAGAGAGAGAGAGAGAGAGAGAGAGAGAGAGAGAGAGAGAGAGAGAGTTGGTTCAAAAAATTCAAAAATAAACAAGCAAATATATAAGGAAACAAATAAATGAGCAAACTAATGAATCAAATGCCTTGGCATTCTTAGAGGCCAACACAGTACCTGGCACATTGAAGGTACACAAATGCTTAAGGATTAGATAAGATTCATTAGATGACTGATTATATTTCTAAAATCCTTATACTTCTAGCTTTCTGTAATACCATGACATTACATTCTCCCAAGAATTTAAAACATTTTAAGACTAGTGGTCATGTCATAACATTATCTGGGATTAATCACCTTTGGAAAGTCTGCTTCCAAGATATGGTGCCACAACTTGTAATCACTGTCCATATACCAGAAAGATATCGATTCCTTTAAACAAAGTTAATTCAGTAGTAGAGTCCTTATTCTAAGAAATAATTTTCCCATGTTTGTGAAATCATGTTTTACTTTCTAAAGAAGCAATTTAAAATAAAAATATAACTTAAATTTCTATTTTCCTAGTAGCAAATTCTTCCATATAAAAAGAGAGGAATTGAGATTAGACCATATTTTATTGTCATAATTTTCTTTTATTTTTATGGTAAAATCTGGGGTCCAATTTCAGAGAAAATCTCTAGGTACTATATATATACACATATATATATTTAAAATTTGTTTTAAATGAAAAATCAAGGTCATCACTTAGAGGGATAATTAAAGCATAGCATCAGTCATTGTAGTGGTTTTTCAGTGGATTATATCATAAATAAGGAAGGGAACTAAAAGAATAAAATTATATAAGGAGCCAAAATAACAAAATTTCACAGAAATTTCTAATTTTTTACACCAAATTGATTAGACAGAATTAATTACTTGCAGAACATTTTGGAAATTTAATTTTTCTTTAGATGGAATTCATCAACATTGCTCCTTCTTTCTAAATTCCACATATTTTTCCTTTCCATCCCTCTCTCTCCTTCTTTGTCTCTTTTATCTGCTTTCTTTTTCTAAAAATTACCATGTGTTTGATCAGATCATATTGTGACTTAGATCATAACTTGTCATATTCTGAGTTTTCAAGTCAATTTACATTGTTTAGTAACCAGATCAAAGACTAAACTAACAAGGAAACAAATTTTCAACTTATCCATGAGTTTTTTCATGCAAATAAAAAACTGTGCAAACTCCCACAGCCTAAATCTCACAGTTTATAAAGCAAAGATAATAGCACAGAGTTGTTCTATTTTAAAATTGTAAAGAAAAATAACCACTCACTGACAGAATTCTGTAAAAAAAATATTGATCTTAGAATAATATGGACTGATTACTATATGTTACTTTGACAGTCATCGATATATTGTTAGGTGGCATGCTTTGTATTTTTTTTGTTTCAAATTAAATTTCTGAGCAATTATAAGCACAATTCTTCTAAAAGGGTGTATAATTGGTCTGATATATAGGTAGAGTAGGTACTTAATCATTATGGTGATTTGAGAAATTCCAGAAAGGTATCTTTGTCTACAAATATACTATCTAGCCTCAATACCTGAGATTCTATGACTAATTCATTACTTTTGACTAAGATTCTGCTATCTAGGAATCTTCTATATAGATCCAAATCCCACTAGAGTTACTTCAAGTTTGGCAGATAATCAGGCTGATTCATAACAAACGACTAATATAAAAATAAATCATATTCAACTGCTGGTTGATACACTGGATAAAATGTTAGATTTGTAGTCAGGAATATCTGAGTTCAAATCTAACCTTAGATACTTCCTAGCTGTGCGATCCTGGGAAGATCTCTGGCTAGTTCTTTTTTTCTTCAATCTACAGAAATGAACCTAACTAATCCCAGTCTCCAAATCATCTTGACTACAATACTATGTCAAGCAAGTGGTCATCCAGCTTTTTTTTCTGAAGGCCTTCATTTTGAGGTAAAATATACTGCCTTCTGAGACAGAACAGCTCACTCTTCACTGGCTTTAATGTTTGGGAAGATGTTTTTCCTAACATCAAACTAAAATTTTCCACTTGTCACCTTCCATCCATTGCTCCTGATACTGCCCTACTGAGGCCAAATAAATCTGTTATCCCTGTTTCACCTGGCAGTGACCCTTCAGATACTTAAAAACAGGTTTCACAAGCTCCCCAAGTCTTATCTTCCCCAGGCTAAACACCCCAATTCTTCCAATCAATACTTCTTTCACCAATGATTTGCCAAAATTACCAAAAATATTCCTGATTAAAGTTCTTAATATTGAGCAATCTTCTAAACTCACTGACAAAACTGAGGCTAGAATGCAAGTTTCCTGACGTCCATTAACATTAAGAAATTCAATCAGCCTGTTCACAAATCTGGATTTTAAGTATAGATGTCAATGAGAAATTTCAAAAATTAAGAAAATACTTTAGACCAGACAAGCTTTCATTGGTTTAAGGACCTTCCAGTAAACAAAATCCCTCTCCTCTCTATAATTTTCCATTTAAAAATTCTGTGAAGATCCAAAACTGCTCTGCTAATCATAGTTTTAGAGTTTCATACAGCACCAGTTCTTCCTGACTCTAAAGGTTTGTTTTTAAAAATATACTCTGATGTGCTGCTACTCCCAAAGAGATTCTCAATATAAACATTTAAAGTCAAGTCAATGTGCATTTATTTAGTGCCTGCTATGCTAAGCAGAAGTAAACAAGAACAACATAGAATTTTTAGGGTTAGAATTCTAAAGTCCCCAATATTAAAGAGGAATAAGTATTTTAAAGTGAGTATATGATTAAAGACATTTTTAAAGACTTCTAAATTGTATTTTTGTTATAGATATTAGAAAATGAAGGTAATTTATTTATCTTTTTAGAAACTAATTTCAAGATCTGTATTAAAATATTAATAATTTTTACTTATAATAATTTAAAGAAGAGATTGTGATGAATATAGGTATTGTTTCTTATCTTTATGGATAGAAAAATACTTCATCTAAGGCTTTATATAAAAATACACCCTGCCATTTAAAAACTTCAGATTTCTTTTCAGTTTGTAAGTATGGGAATATTTTAGACCTTTTTGCATATTACTTTATCTTTCAATGGTAATTAACAGAGTCTTAATCTGGCTAATGTTAATGACCACTGTTCTTCCTTTAAATCCCAGTTAAACCAAGCTTATTAAGGGCCAATTAAAGTAAGTCGTATGTGAGCTGAATAAAGTTATGTCTGGTTTTTTTAGTGACTAGTATGTATTTTGTCTGATAGCATAAAATGTGCCTACATTTTTAATTCTGTAGCATCATGATCTTATATGTAATTTCTTTTTTTCATATTAATGCGTATGTAAGATTTGGTGAACTCATTACTCTTAGGCATTGCTTAAAAGTTTACCAATTAAGAAATGTATGACTACAGATATCAAAAGCTCATAGCATTGTATGAATTAACTGATCATTTTTAAACAAAATTTCTTCTGCAGCAAATAATTAAGCATCTGAAGGAGATAGTCTATCAGGATCTTTATGTGATATGTCCTGAGGAAACTAAAGAAATTTATGGAAGTCTAAGAAAAAAATGTTATTGGTATTGTAGGCAATATTGAGATGCTCCTACATCTAATGCTGTGATAATATGTAATGTATCTGAGTATGTAATGTAATAAAATGCTGTGAACTTTTAGGTTCATCAAAAGATGTATTATAGACACCTTTCAATAACTGTTGATATTTATATTTTGAAAAACTCAGATATGAGCAAATTAGAGAATTCTAGAATAAGCAGAAAGCAATTTCATGATTCATTGACTAAGTGGGGGACTATCGAAGACAAACATAACTTTTCTGAGCACCCCAAAGCAGAGGAGACCATATTTAAAGTGTTAAAATTATTTAGATATACCTCCAAAATTAGAACCTTTGTGTAAAAGATATCCTGATCTGGGGCAGCTGGGTAGCTCAGTGGATTGAGAGCCAGGCCTAGAGACAGGAGGTCCTAGGTTCAAATCCGGCCTCAGACACTTCCCAGCTGTGTGACCCTGGGCAAGTCACTTGACCCCCATTGCCTACCCTTACCAATCTTCCACCTATAAGTCAATACACAGAAGTTAAGGGTTTAAAATTAAAAAAAAAAAAAAGATATCCTGATGAGTTATTAGGATTTTATAGTAATTCAAGAAAAAGGAAGATATCATTCTGCAAAAGTGTGTAGTTACACAAAACCAAGGTTTAGGTGTATGTTGGACATGAAACAGTTTACCACGTACAAATTTTGTGACCTACATGATGTGAGTTTATAAAAGGGAATCTGGTTTGGAGACCACTTCATTTTCACTAAATTAACTTCTATGTACAAATTAGATTGTTTGTTATCCTATGTGACTATATTTGCTTCACTGATTGTTTTTTATTAATCAATTCACATTTTTATTATTTTTATCACCTGTATTTTAAAATAGATCTTCCAACTTACATTTTGATAAAACCTGAATATTAGGATTTGGTAATAAAGAAATTTTAAGTTATAAATTATTGTAGACCTGGAAAAAATAATGGAGGGTATATACATATTATATCAGTTTGTAGTCACCATTTCAAAAAGAATGATATTAATGAATGGCAACATCATGACTATTTGGTGGGTTTTTTTTTAATGTGGTGAAGATCAAGATAATCATTTTCAAAATGATAGAAAATAGGCAGAAGAACAAAATATATATTTTTAAATTAAAGAATATAATTTAAGTTGAAGATTATTTTCATTTTTGTTCTGTGATATTGGTTTAATATTATTAGATAGTTTGAGGATAATTTAAACCTTTAAGATGAATTTATTTTTTGTGTATATGTTTGCTTATCCATTCATAGCTAATGCTTACAGTACTGTAAAGAAAAGGACATTACCAGAAACATTTTCAATCATGGTGGCTATATATTCAAGAGCAATCAATAAAAACCACATAGAACCTGACAAACAACTAGTCAAAGAAATCATTTTTCTCAGATAAATACAGTATCCTTTTAAAGTAATTGCTTTTAGTGACTATTACTTGCTATCATTTGGTTTACATTTTTTCTAAAATAGGACATATTTCATTTCCATTAATATCTCAGGTGCTGAGAAGAATTTTAACATGGGCATATCAGAAAAAAGGAAAACTTTACTTTTAACTTGAGTGGCCTAAAAATGAAAAATTACAATATAAAGAAAACTGTAGCATCAAAAAGACAAAGAATATTATAAATGTATATGTTTAAATTATTCTGAAAAATCAAAACTTATAGTTCATTAGTAAAAACTGGTCACAAAATATGTTATTTTGTAAAAATGAAGGAGATATTCAAGATTCTTCAAATTCAATGTCAAATGGAATATAACTTTTGATTCATCCTACCAAGCAAGAAATCTCCCAATATCGACCTAACAATAGACTTCTCTTCATATGTTCAGTCTACCTAAGTCCTAAAAAAATCTCCAAACCTCAAGACTGAGTAGAAGTGATGAATACTTTTTGGCAAAAGCAATTCACAAAATTAGTTACTAATTGTAGAGTTGTACTATGTCTATTTTGGGGTCTGAGGAGGATACTCACAGTATAAAATCAATCACAGACCTCTGTAAAATATCATTCTTATGTTATAGAGAAGATGTCAACCTCTGGTAGTGAGAGTTTTTCCTCCAAGTTCTTCCAAAAGGAAAAAAAAATTTTTTTTCTTCTAATTAAAAAAACAAATTACCTTGAGCTTTTGGTCTTTGTACTTCAAGCACATAGTATAAGGCCTGGCATGTATCAGGAGCTTTATAAATGATTGCTGATTTTAATTTATATGCCTTTTTTGATAGGATGCAAGTTTGCAGGTGGAGAATCAAAACAAGCTAGTCTATAGCTAGTACATATCTTTCTCAAATAACGTAAGACTCAGAAACTGCCTACTTGTGCTTTGCAGTAAATGTTTTGGAAAACTGACAAGGGACTTCCAAACATTTCTGAGTTCACTTTTCCAGGGAACTCTTTTAAAGATCAATTAGTAGTGCAAGTCTTTCAATGCAAGTATTTTAAAATGTCAAACTTGTATTTCTTTTTTCCCTCTTGTGCATCAATGGTGATATTTTGAAGCCTTTACATTAAATTGATTATATTTTGTAATTAAGTCTTTTAAAAGAATGAAATATATGATAGATATTAAATCCTTATAATAGCAGAATACATTTTTCCATAAAAAGGAATTTAGAAATAGAGTAAGTCAAATTAAGTAAAAATATAAGAAGTAAACAAAAAGAGATACTGAAAAATGTTGCTAAAAGAACCTTCAATAAACTTGCATTGCCTTAGGACAATAAAATGGTTTTTTTTGTTTTTTTTTTTACAATTCAATTTCTTTTCAAAGTTTCATCTATAAATCCCTAGATCAAATTTCTTAAAAACACAAAAGGAAATCAATTATTAATTTGGTAAAAGATAACAAACTAATTTATTAAAAATGTAGGTGGTACAGATTGAATTTATTTAAGGAAATTCAAAGTATCATTTTGTATATGAGTGTATGACTAGATTATATTATATAAATGACTATTTTCAATACTATTTTAGAAGTTCCTCTACACACAAGCAAATAAATCTATTAGTATATTACTGTATGTGGTGGCATGCTGTATAGATGGATGAATTTTTAGAAATAATAATTTTAAAACCTCTACCTCCCTAATAGGATATGTGCTTTCCTTTGCTTAACAAAAACACCCCCATAGGTTTACAATGATAGTGAAGGATTAAAATTCCTTCTGTATGTATAACAAACACATTGATATTAATTGGTTTGTCCTTTCAAGTTGTGTTTATCTCTTCATTTCCATCATGGTTTCAAAGGTCACTCAGTTCCATTTATAAATCCAATATGACAGAGATTAGTAAAAGAAAAAAGCAACAGCTAAATGAGTACATCATCATGCAATCACACATCTCACAATTCATTTATCCAATTAATAAAAAGTACTGTCAAATGCTTAGTGGTAAGTTTGTTCACAGACATCAAAACTGTTTCTGTCAGGATAACTTAATCAGGAGCATTTATGGTGTGAAGTTATTGTGAATAAAGATGAACACTGAAATTTGCTTTATATAAAGTAAGAATGCTTTTTTGATAATCTATTTTTATGTTAAAAGTTATCCAAAATATTTTCTTTTTAACCCTAAAACTTACCAATTGCATGAACATTTTACTAGACCTTAATCACCCTATAAAAGAGTAGGATTTTTCCTTCCCTTTCAAATAATCTAATATATTCTTCAGTGAAAATGAAAGGTGTGCTGTTTACAGTATTTTAGCATGTGTGCTTTATTTGTAATAGGTAAAGAAAAGTTAAAGTGTGAAATTTAGTTGGTGAGTTTTTGAATATATTTCTGAAGTTATTCAGAAAAAGGTCTTATAAGTTTTCCATCGTCATAAATAGAACTAGGAGAAAGAAAGGACTAATACATCCTAATAATGTTTCCCATTATGTCTTTATCATTAAAATATTAAATAACAATGTATTTCTTTTAACTTCTGATGATGCATAAAACATCTTAATTGATTTGGGATTTTGGATATGGCCATATATATGTATACACACATATATGATAATGGAAGAGAGAGAGAGAGAGAGAGAGAG
>NW_025358629.1:0-1075 GCF_016433145.1 Gracilinanus agilis | reverse complement strand
GAGAGAGAGAGAGAGAGAGAGAGAGAGAGAGAGAGAGAGGGAGGGAGAGACAGAAGAAGGGAGGGAAGGAAGAAAGAAGGAAGGAAGGGGGGACAGAAGAAATTGCATCCTTCCATGTTGGACCTAGAGGCAAATTCTTGCTGCCCTTATTTATTTACAACTTTCTCCAGATCATAAAATTACTGGAAATAGTCCTGACTCCCAACATCCCCTGGGGCCCACACTTCCTAGCCACAAGTATAGCATTTTCAACCCCTCTCTAAAGACATCTTTTGACCTCGAATCCTTCTGTATCAAGGTGTCTCCCTAAACTCCCTCAGGATATTCTTGTACTCCCTAGGGTGGCCTCCTGGCTCCACACACACCAAGGGATAGCCTTGCCACGGGTTTTATTGATGCAGCCCAAATTACAACTCTCTAGAGAGGCAGAACTAGTCCTACCAGCTTCTCTGCTTCTAGTTTCTGGCTCTCACTAGTGCCCAGCCTACATTCCTCCCACATCCCTACATCTGGGGGAAGTGAAAGCCTTCATCCTCCTTGTCAACATCTTTTTTGAGCTCCTGTCAAAAAAGGGTAGGAGGGGCCAGAAGAGAAATTAATTAGTGCATCTGTTGCCCTGTCTGTTGGTGAGCACGATGTGCTCTCTCACAATGCATTTAAAATGGCAAAGTGGTCTCTCACCAAGAACTGAAACATCACCTTTTAGCCAAGAATGAAATAGAGGGAAACTGTGTCAGTCACCTTTAACTACCCCCAAAGGTCCCAGCCCTGAAATATGTCCTAGAGCTTTGGCAAGAAAGGAAAATGAGTTCTGTAGGATTTCAGGGCTAGAGTAACAGCAACTCACATTTCTAGAGTGGATTCTGGTTACAAGGCACTTGAAATAATTAAAAAATTAATATATGTGCTGACATTTTTATATGGCAGAAGAGAGAAAAGCCAGGTTTTGACTTGTTACTGGGGGAAAGCAGAACAAATAACATCAATCAGCCTTTTCAGTCTTTTCCAGTCAGCCCAGCCTTTATGATGTGCATAGAACAGAAGGAGGGCAGGTGGAAGATGGGTTGGGGGGGGG
>NW_025358628.1:0-3115 GCF_016433145.1 Gracilinanus agilis | reverse complement strand
GAAGTTTCATTGTATTGTATCCTACTCATTGTATTCGTCAGATTAGGAATAATGTCAGGAGGCTGGATAGAACATTTCAGGGGGCCACATCTGGCCCACAGACCATAGTTTGCCCATCACTGCTATAGACTATTTCCTGGGGATCCCAAACTTCATTATTAAAACATAAATTTGTAATTTTGGTTAAGCTAGTCCTTGAGAAGTAGAAACTAGCTTTCAAAGAGTGTCAGTAAGTTCCAATTGCCACTAAGCATCCTCTTGTGTTGCCTTATCACAACATAGAGATGACCCTGATTCTCAAAGTCTATGCCAGGAAAATCAAGGTAAGCTTAGTTCTAGCTCAATTCCAAGAGGCCCATTGCCATGTTGGCTGAAAGGAGATGAAACTTGGGACCTTAGCAATTCTCAGAGATGATCAGCTACATTGAAAGGGGGTTGCAATCTGCATCAGTGATGGGATCACCTACTCAAAGAAATCATATACCCTTAATTTAATTGAGAAATGTCAGTTGAATACAAAGGTCAATTTAACCCGTACTCTTCTACTTATTTTTTTCACCCCCTGTATTAGTGGATTGAGAGTTTTGAATTATTTTCTCAGCCTAAAGTTAATAATGGAACCCTATCATCTGATTTTCAGTGTTATTACTGGAGGAAAGGACTAAAAATCTATGAGTTTTACTGTAGTCTTTGTCTTGTGAAGGATTCGATTAAAAATATTATTTGTTCATCTGTTGCCTCCTTTCTTCCTCTTTTTATGACCAGATTAATTTTGGAGTCAGGTGAGTCTTAGGTTTGAATCTCACCCCAGTACTTCCTCTTTGTGAGTATTGTAAGAATTAAATTTTACCGGTTTGACTAATATGAAAATTATAAATAATATGGTAGTAGCCAATTCAAAGTATTATTGCTCAAAGTCAAAATGACTTTAATAGGTTTTATTTACAAAAGAGGTAGAAAGAGTAAAAGCAGAGAAATACAAAAGGATAGAGCAGACATCAGTCTATCTAACTAAATATTGCTCTTGTGCTCCACCCAGCCAGGACTTGTTGACCTTCAACCAGAATTAAACTCTCTCCAGAAGACAGGAAGGGAAAGCCAGCTATCCACTCACCCAAGTTCCCTCCAAGAGGCAGGTCAATATGATGACATGAGCTGAAGGTGACTCCTAAGGCTGACCTTCTTCCTTAAGTTGACTTTCTTCTTGAAGCTGACTTCCTTCTTGAAGTAGACTTTTTTTAGCCTCAGAAATTCATGGCCTTTTGTAGTGCCTTCTTGTCCCTTTCCCTCTTCACAAGGGCCAATCACAGCTTCCAAATTGCCCAGCACTGCCCAGGGGGGCAGTGTCTGTAGGATCCACTTCTCACCTTCTGGAGAGGTGAATATTCATCAAAAGGTTTCACAGATTCCTGGATGATTGAGGTGTGAATTCTCATTTCTTGGCTGTTAGAGTTGAAAGGGTGGAGAGCTCCTCCACCTAGTGCTAAGTTCAAGCTTTTGTTGATTCAATTCAAAAGTAGACAAAGGAGAGTTAATCCTATCTTCACAATCTAGTGAGGTACTAAGTAGGGGCACTTAAGTTATTGTTAACCAAGGGTTAACTCAAAATAGACAAAGGGAATAAAGGATTCCCTTTCCAAGTGTAAACTCATAATAAAAAAAGAGAACAAAGAATTCCCTTTTCACAGTATAAAGTAGCCACTTTGACTTTTTGTAGCACAACCTGAGAGTTGTTGTGAAACTCTAATGAGATACAAAACCTTATATAAATTCCAATTATTATGTATAGGATCCATGGGCTTGTCTTAATTTATATGAATGATTTAATGTAGTATGAAAGTTTTCTTGTCCATAAGACAGAAAATGTTGCATAGCAGTGGAGTTTGGATTGAAATAACAATTTTAAAGATCAGTAGAAAAATGTTATTTAGTTTTAGAAATCTGAGCTCTTTCTTAAACAAGGGAATTTTTTTGCTTTTTAAAATTTTTTGTTTATTTGGGCAGGAGTGTAGAGGGATTTGCTGTGAGAGGATCTTGAATTGTGACTTTGCCATTAAAGTGACTTTGGGCAAGTAATTTCTCCTTTCAATTTCTTTCTCTATAGAATAAGAGGATTTGGCCTCTATCTCTAAAGTCCCTTCCTGCTTTGTGTCTCTTGATCCTGAGACAAGAAGAAAAAGAGTGAGACAGGAGGAGTTGAGGGAGGGAAGGTTTGGCCCTCTGGTTCTGTGAGGCACTGAAGAAACAGATTTTTTCTAGGAGAAAAACCCTATTGCCTAACTTGAGGAAGGGAGGGAGGGTTTGGATTGAGAGAGGATGAATGATGTTGGATTTGGGGATAGGCATGACTTTGGGGGTGAGCTTACATCTGAAACTCAGAAAAAGATTGGAAACAGGACTGGGAAGGAATCATGTCTCTGATAGTCTTTTTTCTAAAGAAAAAGATTGATCGATATCTTTTATTTTTAGATCACAGTCATTTCTGAAAATGCCCACTCTCCCTCACATCCCCTTCCCTAGATTGACCATCTCCCCTGTGACAGAGAAAAGCAGTGAAGGCAAAACACCTGATGCAATGACTAGGTGAAAGGAAAACATTATGAGTCTGCCATATGGGTCCCTAGCCTTCCTGCTGTGAAGAGATAGCCAGGTTCATTTTCAAATACTCTTTTGGCTAGAGTTCAAGCACTTCTCCTGCTTTCATGCCCACATTGGGGATTTAGGGCACTAGGTTGTGTGACTAATGAATAATAGTCTTGCACCAAGTCCTTTTAGAAGGAAGCCTAATGTTTTAGCTTTTCTAATGTTGATTCCATTATTTAATTAAGATCCACTCCATTTGCTGCCCCCTAGTCACTTAAATCAATCCCCCCACCTTTTTATTTTGAAAAAACTATTTCACAAAAGGATTAAAAATGGGACACTGTTTTCCTAGCCTGCTTTTTTCCTCTTCCATCTTTCCCTCCAAACCCAGCCCTCTTCCCAGATTTCCTGTTTCTGGCAACTGTACCATCATACTACTGGTCACCCAGGTTCACATCCTTGACCCATCACTCTCACTCTCTCTACATATTCAGTGAATTGACAATTCCTCTCTTGCCTTTCTCCACCACAT
>NW_025358627.1:0-1478 GCF_016433145.1 Gracilinanus agilis | reverse complement strand
GTCCTGGGGAGATGGAGGGGGGGGCGGCGCCTGCTGGCCTTCCTCATGGCAGAGCCCATCTTGGCCGCAGCGAGCGGCCTCAGGAAAATGGTGGGCGCGATGGCCTCGCTGCGGCTTCTCCCCGAGACCAGACCGTGGATGTTCCCCTCCACCGCGGCCCCCTGCACAGACCGAGCTAGAGCTAGACAGGGACCCCCGCGCCCCGACTTCTCTCGCCTTTGCGGGCCGACGTTCGCTGCCCAGAGGGCCCGCGTCTAGCCGGACGGTGGGGGGGGCCGAGCGAGCCGCCCCCCCCAGAGGCCCCCCGAAAAGGAGGGAAAATAAAAGGCGCTTTAGTGAGAATCCAAGCAATCTGCCGCCAAATCCGGCCGGCATTTCCCCAGATTATAATTTACACTGTATTAACTGTCAAGAGTACTTTTGAGAAATATAGATAACAATTCAGACGCAATCGATAGGGAGTGACAGTTGATTTTAAAGCTTAATGCAAGACAAGAAAGGAATGACTGCGGTATCAGCTCTGGAGGAATAAATTTGTTGTGTATTTGATTTTTGTGTTAAATTTATTACTGCCAAGAAGCGCTCGCTTTCAATAATATGAAGAACAAGATGGCGGCCCGAGCCTCTCCGTCTGCTCTCCATCCCCCACCCCCGTGCAGGACGGGGCCCGAACCCGCCGAAACGACGCCCCCCGCTCTGGGGCACCCGCGGCTCTGGATCACCGCCACCCCTGGGAGACGCCCTCCCGCTCCGCGGCCTGTGAGCAGCGGGCTCTGCCCAGGACGGGGCCCCGGCGCGGCCCGAGCGCCCACTGCGTGCTCAGAAGCGGGGCGCTCGGGGCGAGGCCGAAATCAGAGGAGAAGCAGGGAGAGGCCCCCTCCCGGGCATCAGGAAAGAGAGCAGCAGCTTTGCTGGGAAGCAGAAGTGGCTGATGGGGAAGGGCTGATCCGGCCTTGTCACAGTCAATAGCAGCTTTTCTTCAAGTCTGTCAAAACGTCCAGCGGATGTAATCAGGGGTTTGATGTTCCCTCCCTCTAATACCACCAGAAACTTCCCTGACAAATACCAGGGAAAGAGGCCTTCCCTCCTCGCCCAGGCCCATTAGCCCCCCGATTCCGCGCGGGCGCCGCGCCGAGCCCCACCGGCGTGGCCAGAAATGAAATGATGGGACTCGCCACAGTTCAAACTTCTCCAGACTTCTCACTTATGACATGATTGATTTTCCTTCAAAGCACTCAAATGCGGGATTGTCTTCCTCCTTCCCTCGCTGTGGAAACAGCTAATGTATACGGCCTTGGCCTGTCTGGCGGTGGCGAGAAGTTGACGTGTCAAAGAACAACTGAAATGAATACGGATGAAATTTGAAAGTGCAATTTTCCATCTGTCAATCAGCTCTTCGAGGGACCCGTCGGGCACCAATCAGGGAGGCCCCGCGTGAGGTCAGCCCCATTTCGGGCTTTCCGTGGGCCGGGCTCTCC
>NW_025358626.1:0-2709 GCF_016433145.1 Gracilinanus agilis | reverse complement strand
GCCCTGCTGGAGTAAAGCCAGGGATTGAGTACATAGTCTAGTTCTTTAAGCTAGATATCTTCCTCTAATCTCTTCTCATTTCTCTACTTCTACTCTTCTCTCCTATATTTTATAAATAAATTACTAAAATCATTTTAGAATTGATATTTATTCAGTTCTTGGTGACCACACCTTTAAATATTAATATACAAACCAAAAAAAAACCCTTTTTCCCCTTTTACAGAGGGATGGCTAACATGTTTGATTGTTGACACAGGATCCAAAAAGATATGGTGAATCAGAATGAATCAATCAGTAAGTATTTTTTTAAGTTTCTACTATGGAATACAGGTACAAAGTTTAGGAAAATTGCTACTTGCAAGAAGCTAGTTGGATTTCAATGAATCTAAGAAAAAGAAATTTAATAGGATTAATGTAGAACATTATACTAGTGTTTAAAATAGCAACTTTATAAATATAATATGAGAAAGATGTGCTCAGATTGTAGGTTATTGGGAAAAGAACTGGGGATTTTAGTGGACTCTAAGTTCATTGTGAGTCATGTGATAACAGAGTCATAAAAGCTAATTTGAGCTTACTTTGTTTTGAGAGTCATAATATTAAGGATTGAGATGCTCACTATTCCCTGCCCTTGTCAGGCCACTTTTGGAGTATCATGTGTGTATAAAGAATCCACTCTTTTATTTATGTCCTTGAAATTATCTTTTGTTTTTAAAATTATAATTTCCAAATACATTTTTCCCTTCTCAGAGAACCATCCCTTATAACCCAGAATAAAAAAAAGAATCAAGTGGGAAGAAGTTCAAAGTACTAGTTGAATTTGATGGTGTATTTGATGCTTCCAACTCAGAGTTCCCCATCTCTACAAAGAAGGGAAGGAGAAACTTTTTTTTTTTTCTGGACTAAGCTTGATCAGTATATTACATAGATTTCAATTTTGTTGTTATTATTTTTTCCATTTACATCATTGCAGTCATTGTGAATATTGTTTTCCTAGTGTTCCTTATTCCATTTTAGGTCAGTTCATGTCTTCCATGCTTCTTTATATTCTTATCATATGTTTTAGCATAGTAATATTCCATTAAATTCAAGTACAACAGTTTGTCTAGTCTTTGCCATTGTAAGGCATCTAGCTTGATTTCAATACTTTACCACTACAAAAAGTGCTGCTTAGAAGTAATTTGGTTAAAATGGGAATTTTTCCTCTCTAGATTTAACCCCGTTAGAGTATAGATTTGACAATAGAATTTCTACTTAATCATTTCCTTAGCATAATTCTAACCTGCTTTCTAGAATGTTTATACCAATTAGCAGCTCCATGAGCTATCTATTAGTGTGTCTGTCTTTCCACAGTATCTCCAACATTGATTCTCACTATCTTTTTTTGCTAAGTGTGAAGAAAAACCTCAGCATTGTATTGATTTGCATTTCTCTTATCATTAGGTATTTGGAGCAACCTCTAATATGTTTGTTTATAATTTATAATTCTTTTGAGAATTATTCATATCTCTTGACATACCTCACTATTGAAGAATGACTCAATCTTTCATATTTATGTTAGTTCCTTATATATCTTGAAAATCAGAACATTATTAAAGATATTTAATGCAAAGATTTTTCTCCCAAATTATAAGTTCCATTCTTATCCTAGTTGCATTGATTTTCTCCATGTGAGTGCCATATTTTAGGGAAAACATTAATAACATTAAGAATATGCAGAGAAAGGTAAAAAACATGGTGGAGGGACTTGAAATCATGCTGTATGATATTTGGCTAAAAGAAAAGGAAATGCTTGGCCTGGAGAAGAGAGGATTCAGTGGGTCATGAAAGCTGTCTTCAAGCATCTGAAGGGCTGTTACATAGAAAGACTGGATCTGTTTTTGGTCTTGTAAGATAGAACTGGGATCAAAGAGTAGAAGTGGCATATATATATATACCTATATATGTATGTATTTAGTATAAGGAAAAGTTTCCTAGAATAACAGATATCCCAAAGTGGAATGGGTTACTTTGAAAGATATTTGATCTTCCACTGAATATTTTCTTTCTTTTCTTTTTTTTAGAAACCCTTCCTTTCCATCTTAAAATCAATACTGTATATTTTGTAAAGCTTAAACTTACTTTAGTCCTTCAAGGACCTGTAATTTTGTTGGTGTGGTAACTTCCCACCAATGCAGATCGCTACTTTTCTATAATTTAGTAGTTTTTGAAAGTTGCTATATTAAAAAAATTCATCCCCTTCCTGCCAATAAGTCATCACCAAACCGAGTCTCTTCAAAATGAGCAAGGGTGGTTCTAGAATATCTATCCAATATTAAAAACCTTTCTGTGTGTTGTTGGTTAGTCATGTCCAACTTCATGACCCCATTTAAGGTTTTCTTGACAAAAATACTAGAGTGATTTGTTATTTCTTTCTCTAGGACATTTTACAGATGAGGAACTAACACTAACAAGGTTAAATGACTTATCTAGGGTCAAACAGTAAGTAAGTGTCTGAGACTGTGTTTGAACTCATGAAGATGAGTCTTCCTGACTCCAAACTCAGTGCTCAATCCACTGTACCACCTAGCTGCCCTAACATTCTGTATGTTAGGCCTTAATAAAACTTGTATTCCTCTGGTAAAACCTTCAAAAAGTAGTTACCTCTATTCCTTGATGACCCCTAAATAAATACATTATCATCATAATAGTGATGAAGATGATGCTTAT
>NW_025358625.1:0-1882 GCF_016433145.1 Gracilinanus agilis | reverse complement strand
TTGTTCATCTGGATTTAATTGCATAGTCTTAATTCTCGTATGCATCCATAATTTGCTTTCTTCTCTGCTGTCAAGTATCACCCTCCTTGGAGTCAATTCCAATGACTTTCTATCTTTGTTTTTGTGTCTCTGCCTTTCTCTGTCTCTCTGCCTTTCTGTCTATCTCTCTTTATAGAACTGACAAAGTTAACTTTAAAAAGTAGCCAGGAGTATGGCCAAACTTCAGTAACCATTGCCCTCTAATTCCAATAGGGAACATTTTTTCACACTTCATTAAGGGTTAACCAGATGTAGACACATGTTGGTACTTTATATTTACATCTGTGATTTCATTCTCTACATCAGTAGGATATGTGTGAGATGAAGATGTGAAGATTAGGTGTTCTGACCAATGACCCATATATGGAATGAGTTGGCTCAAAAAGTTGTGAGTTCTCAATCTGGACATCTTCAAACAAAAAAAAAATAAATGACTCACTGAAGGTCTCATGGGTACTGAATCCCAGATTCATGTTTGCTCCAAGATCTTTTAGCTATAGGAAAAAAATTATCTTTTCACTGTACCATACTGTCATGATTTATAGATAATTCCTAGTTAGGTCTGAGTTGAATTAGATAACCTCTGAGGTTCTCTCCAACTCTGAGATTCTATGATTCTATTTAATCCTGGCTCTACATTCCTGAATTCATCATCTAAACTCACTTCAACCTCTTTTATTTCATATTTAAAACCTGCATAACTTTCATATATTTTCTACCCACTATTTTGTTATTTATCCTAATGCCTCTATCTGTATGTATAGTGTCCCCATAATAAACTTCCATCTTCCTTGTTCCTTGGTCTCCAAAGAGACCCTCCTACAGTGAGATCTGGGGATCCAGTCTGTATCTCTTCCCTCCTCACTCTTCATCATTCCTTGCTATGTATCTTACATCTTTCCATGATAAAGAGCAAATGAGAAATGCCCTACTTATAATGAGGGTAGAAATCTCCACTTAATGGGTAGGAGGGTGAATCCCTAGAATACATTGCAACACTCTTCCCAACTTTGCTCATGCTCTGAAAAGTGAGGTCCTAAAGCTCATGGACAGGAGATGAGGAAGGAGAAAGAGACATCCCCCACCATGTTTATGGTGAATTGTTCCAATAACCTGTGTTCTACCTAAGCGCAGAGGGGAGAATGGGGTCCAGTACCTCCTAAGAAGCATCCAGCTTCCCATACCATTAATTTTATATTTTTGCTTGGCATGCGGGAGAGGTGAATGTAAGAATTGCCAGTAAAATTTGAATATAAGATTTGAAGAGTCTACTAACATATGCCCAGTTATTCTTTAGAAATAATAAGCATAAATGAAGAGGAAAGATTGTATGTAGAGAGGAATCACTTGTAGTGTCAGACCTAATAACTTACAAATTGCTTGGTGTTTTATTTATACGTATAGCTATTCCCTGATGTGTCTGCTCTGCTTGCCAGTATGTCTGACATAATTCCCTTAGGATGACCCCTGCCTTCAACACAGAGCACAGCACATTTTATTGTTGTGGCAGAAATCTGCAATGTATGCTCAGACTCTTCTCTGCTACAAAATGTACAGGGCACATTTTTGGCTTATGACAGTTGCTTTCCCATTTCACTGCTAAAGGGATTAATGGCTCTCCCTGTGATCTACAGCAAAGGTGAAATCAAAGCATCTCCAGGACGGAAAGAACCTTAATGGTCATCTAGTCCAAAATCATTTGAATAATTTTTAAAGGCACAGCCAGGACTCGCCCTAAGCAAAGCTGAAACACCAGGGATGCTGGTCTTTGCCGTCCTTATGCCTCTTCTGACTGGCCCTTTTATATATATATATATATATATATATATATATATATTATATA
>NW_025358624.1:0-1147 GCF_016433145.1 Gracilinanus agilis | reverse complement strand
ACCTCTCTTACCTCTTTCTTATTTATTTTTCGGTTTGATTTATCTAGCTCTGACAGAGGAATATTTAGATCTCCCTCTAGTATGGTTTTACTATCTATTTCCTTCTTGACCTCTGCCAGTTTCTCCTTTATGTGAATTTGGGTGCTATGCCACTTGGTGCATACATATTGAGCAGTGTTATTTCCTCATTGTTTATACCGCCTTTAATCAGGATGTAATGACCTTCCCTGTCTTTTTTAATCATATCTATTTTTACTTTGGCTTTGTCAGAGATCATAATAGCCACTCCTGCCTTCTTTTTCTCATTTGATGCCCAAAAGATTTTGCTCAAACCCTGAACCTTAAACTTGTGTATGTCCACTCGCCTCATATGTGTTTCTTGTAGACAACATATGGTGGGATTTTGGTTTCTAATCCACTCTGCTATTTGCTTCCGTTTTATGAGCGAGTTCATCCCATTCACATTCAGAGTTATAATCATCAGTTGTGCATTCGCTGACATTTTCAAATCCTCCCCCATTCCTACCCCTTCTCCTTAAACTATTTCCTTTAAAACCAGTGGTTTGCTATTAAGACCCTATCCCTTATCCCCTCCCTTGATTAACTTCCCTTTCTACCCCCTCCCTTATTTTTCCCCCCTCTTTTTGTTTTTAAAGGCCTTATGAATTCTCTCCCCCTACACCCCTCTCTTTTTTTGACCTCCCCACTCCCCTGCTCCCCTTGGTTTATCCCTTCTAACTTTCTCAGAAGGGTTAGATAAGAGTTTTATTTCCCAATGGATAGTATAGCTACTCTTCCCTCTCTGGGTTGATTACACTGAGAGTAAGGTTTGATTATTACCTCTTTATGCTCTCTTCCTCTCCTTCTTATAGTAGTATTTGTCCCCTCTCCCTCCCATGTCCTCTTTGTGTGTAATAGAATATTCTATTTTCTTATTCACTCAAGTTTCTCTTGGTGTCCCCTGCTATTTACGCCATCTTTCCCCTCCCCCATGCCATCTTAGATTATTTAGTGTTCCACCCTCACCCTGTTAATTATTCTTCTGATTACTATAATAGTGAATATTATAATAGTGAATAGAGTTCACTACAGAGAATTAAACATAACATTTCTCTACATAGGAATACAGATAATTAGATCTCACTGA
>NW_025358623.1:0-6825 GCF_016433145.1 Gracilinanus agilis | reverse complement strand
GTGTAATATATAATAATATAATATATCTAATTATATCTTGAATTAGCATAAATTCTTTTGAAAATTAAAAGTAATACATTTTAAAGATGAAAAATATAAAATAAAAAAGTGTTTTCCCCTTCAAGCCTAATTAAAAAAAATTAAAGCTAACTTGATTATAAAAATTGTTGATAGAAATAAATCAAAATGTCAAGATTCAAATGAAAATGAATAATGAGAGACCACAGTAGTGTGAGAACTTATTATACTTAATCCCTATTATTTGGGGGTTGCTATTCAACCCCACCTTCTAACTAATTAAGAACAAACCCGGAGACTTTTTCCATATAAGGGAGATTCATGCACACTCTGGTAGGAAACCAGAGGTCTCCTGACTCCCTAGCACCTGAAAAATGCTTGCCTCTTATCCCATGTGACTTATGGCAATCATAAGACTGGCTTCTTACCCGGACTGAGATCAAGTCGATCCAATCAGCCAATCAAAGAAAAAAAGAGAAGTGATGTCATGGAGGTTATAAGTTTGAAGTCCAGGAAAAACCTGACTGTCTTTGGTACAGAGACAGCTAGATGACTGTGAACTTAGGTTAACTGGGGAGGAGGACTAGGAATGGAACAGATGGCCATATTTGTATGCTGTCTTTTTTTTCCTCTGACCTTTTTATTGTTTAATAAATAATTGTAAATTATGAATTAAGATACAGTCTCCAAAGAATTTTGATCTTAACACAGAGAGAAAAAAGTTTCCTAATTATAGTAAAAACAAATGCAAAATTTTATCAGAGCAATGGAACCTCCTTAGTCTGTGCCATTTATGTTTCAGTTAATAGAACTGAAAATGATGAACGTGGACAGGAAAATTCTAAGGATAAAGAGGAGGAACATAACAATATCCAAGTATTTGAAAGGTGGATTTCAGAAAGTTAATGTTGACTTTTTCTACTTGTTCCTAGAAAGTAAATCTAGTAAAATAAATGAAGGCAAGTTTCAACTTGATGTGAAAGAAATAATGAGTAAGACTCTTAACAATAAGAACTATCTCTATTAAAGATTGCCTCGATCAAGAATTAGTGAAGATTTGTACCTTAATGGAGAGTCATAGGTGGAGGATGGACTTGTTGCATAAGATGTTGATGGATTTTTCCTGCCCAAGTATGAAATGAGCTAGATGTCACACAGTTCCATCCCTTCCTCTTCTTTTATTTTGTCATTGTGCACCTGAAGATAGTTCCTTCCAATAAACTGGAATATCTATCCCCTTTTTTCATTATATATTAACACATTTTAACTTTTACTTATTGTCCCACCTTTGCATTTAGGTTATTCTGGCCCTCCCTTTAAAGCCTCAGTTTGCCAAGATGTGCCTGTCTTAAATTTAAAATGGCTAAAATAATTGTCACTCAAAAATGTGTACACTTCAAGTAAATGGTCTGAATTTACCATGACAGTTAGTTTCAGATTAATTGTCACATTTCACTGAAATTACACTGATCTTGAAATGAGAAAGTCCCAAGCAGTGCCCTTGTCTCCTGGCATCCTGCCCCATGCAAAGTATTATGCAGTGATTATACAATGTATGCCTGACACCATCACATAGACAACAGAAAAAAAGTGTCACTCAGCCAGAATCTAACTTTTTTCTCTTCCTGATGACCTTTTCCATGAAGACAAGTGCCTTTATAGGCTGTGGCATTTGGAAGGAAATTCTACAGCCAAAATACTCCATAAAGGTTAAAAGTTACCTGAAATCATGTTAAGTAAAATGTTTAGATCTTTTTAAGTGACAGTGAGAAGGACTCAGGGGATAGTTAAATGAAACCATCCTTCTACTCCCCTGCTTTAATGCAATGCTAAGGTGCTTTTCAATTTAAAATAAAAGTATGGGAGGACCAGAAATTTGGTTACCATAGCAGCATGCCCTTCCTTACATTGTGGAGGAAGTAGATAGGACTGCTACCCTGTCAGCTAAAAATAAACCTGCAAACCAACTAGAATATGGAGATAGTACCATTGTGAGAATTATGGAGTCAAAGACATATCACTCTGACAAGATAGAATGTCACTCTAAAAATTAATTAATGAATACATTACGTTTTTACAAGAGACAGTTAGGT
Source organism: Gracilinanus agilis (assembly GCF_016433145.1). Lineage (NCBI taxonomy): Eukaryota > Metazoa > Chordata > Mammalia > Didelphimorphia > Didelphidae > Gracilinanus > Gracilinanus agilis. Next base: position 4,714 of record NW_025358623.1, on the reverse strand, counting down.
AACTCAGTGAATTAAGTAATGGCCTTGGAATCAGAAAAATCTCAGTTCAAATCTGGCCTCAAAATCTTACTGTGTGACCCAAGGCACATCACTAAATCTCTAACTTAGTCCACTGGAGAAGAAAATAGCAGATTACTCTATCATCTTTGCCAAGAAAACCCAATGGGTAATTTCAGACTGCTATGGTCCACAAGATCACAAAGAATTTGTCATGGCTGAATAACTGAACAACAAGAGCAAAGTATTTACTAGGTGCCAGAAATCTACTAAGCTCTGAAGTCATGTACACAAAGAAATTAAACACATTTCTGCCCTCAAAGACCTTACATTCTAACTGCTGAAAAAAATGCATTAAGGATAAAAATAAAGCAAGGATGAAGATAACTTCTCAAATCCTGGAAGGAGTGCAAGAGGAATGGTTTTACAGCTGTCATGGGAATATGTTAAAGCCCAAGCAGATAACAATTAAGTGAACTATGCCACCAAAAATGTTTCTCTCTTTCTAAGGAAGGAAGAAATTATCTCCTTGATTTCCTCTCTACATACTGATTACATGTATAGAAGTTTCATTAAATTTCATTCAGTAATCACTCTTTTAAGTATTTGATATGTCTTAGGAACTATGCTATGAAAAATTTCAAAAATAAAATAATCCCTACCCTTGAAGGTTTACATTTTACTCAGAGAAATATCATATGTATGTAAAGGGCTAGATTATTCTGAAATATTATGAGTTTGCTTGTTATTTTCTGATTTGACCAGATAGTTTAATTCAGAATAACTGACTGCCTTAAAAATAGAATGTCCACCTTAGTTGTTAGGCTACATATAATTCATTCTTAAAACTTGTCTAAAGTAAATTTCTCCTTTTTCCCTTCTTCCTCAAGTGTTGTCATATGGAGGCCAAAAACCAGGGAGTGAATTAAGATAAATGAGCCACCATAAAAAGAGAAATTAAGAACCAATGAAACAGGAAGCAATGAGAGTCAAAAAATATCATGAGACAGCCATAGGCACTGCCCCATGGAAGGCCCAAGCAAATTAAGAAAGTAGGGTTGGTATTTGCCAAGACAAACACAGGAATTAAATGAACACAACTACAAAACACTCCTCAGACAATTAAAAATAGATCTAAACAATTGGAAAAAAACATGAATTGCTCATGGGTAGGACAAGCTAACATAATAAAAATGACCATTCTCCCCAAATTAACATATTTATTCAGTGCCATATCTATCAAACTACCAAGAAACTTTTTTTTACTAATTTACAAAAAATTGTAACAAAGTTCATTTGGAAGAACAAAAGATCAAGAATATCAAGGGAAATAATGAAAAAAAATGTGAAGGAAGATGGCCTAGTAGTATCAGATTTTAAACAGTACTGTAAAGCAGTGGTTGTCAAAACAATATGGTACAGGCAAGAGAGAGAAGGGAAAATCAATGGAATAGACTTGGGATAAATGACCCCAGGAAGATAGTGTATGATAAACCCAAAGATCCCAAATTTTGGGACAAAACCCCACTATTTGACAAAAATTGCTGGGAAAATTAGAAAACAGTATTAGAGATATTAGTTTTAGATCAACACCTCACACGCTACACCAAGATATATTCAGAATGGGTGAATGGCTTAAATATGAAGTAGGAAACTATAAGTAAATTAAGTGAATTTAGAATAGTTTAGCTATCAGATCTATGGGAAAGGAAAGATTTTAAGACAAAGCAAGAGATAGAGAATACTACAAAATATAAAATGAATAATTGATTACATAAAATTAAAAAGTTTTTGTACAAACAAAACAAATGCAATCAAAATGATAAGGGAGCCAAGAAATGGGGGGGGGGGGAGCTTTATAACAAAAACCTGTGACAAAGCTCTAATTACTCAAATTTATATGCATCTAAATTAATTATACAAAAAAAATCAAGCCATTCCCCAGTTGTCATTAATTTTGAAATACAATCCACAATTAAAAAACAAACATTGATTACATTAAACTAAAAATGTTTTGTACAAGCAAAACCAATGCTACCAAAATTAGAAGGGAAGCAACAAATTGGAAAAAAAAAACTCAGACAAAGGTCTAATTACTCAAATATATAAGGAGCTAAATCAATTATACAAAAATAATCCATCCATTCCCCAATTGATAAATGGGCAAGGGACATGAATAGGCAATTTTCAGATAAAGAAATTAAAACTATCAACAAACACATGAAAAAGTGTTCTAAATCTCTTATGATTAGAGAAATGCAAATCAGAACAACTCTGAGGTACCACCTCACACCTAGCAGATTAGCTAACATGACAGCAAAGGAAAATAATAAATGTTGGAGAGGATGTGACAAAATTGGGACATTAATGCCTTGCTGGTGGAGTTGTAAATTAATCCAAACATTCTGGAAGGCAATTTGGAACTATGCCCAAAGGGCTTTAAAAGACTGCCTGCTCTTTGATCCAGCCATACCACTGCTGGGCTTATATCCCAAAGAGATAATAAGGAAAAAGTCTTGTACAAAATTCATAGCCTCGCTCATTGTGGTGGCATAAAATTGGAAAATGAAGGGATGCCCTTCAATTGGAGAATGCTGAAAAAATTGTGGTATTTCTTGGTGATAGAATACTACTGTATGAAAAGGAATAATGAACTGGAGAAAATCTATACGAACTGGAATGACCTCCAAGAACTGATGCAGAGTGAAAGGAACAGAACAAGGAGAACATTATACAACAGAGACAGATACACTTGAGGGACAATCAAATATAATGGACTTCTCTACTAGCAACAATGCAATGATCCAGGACAATTCTGAGGGACTTATGAGAGAGAACACTATCCACATCTAGAGAAAGAACTGTGGGAGTAGAAAAACAGAAGAAAAACAACTGCTTGATCACATGGTTTGATAGGGATATGATTGGGGATATAGATTCTAAATGATCACCCTAGTGCAAATTTTAATAATATGGAAATAGGTCTTATTCAATGATACATGTAAAACCCAGAGGAATTGCTCACTGGCTATGGGAGGGGGGTGGTAAAAGGGGAGGGAAATAACATTAATCATGTAACCTTTGGAAAATATTCTAAATGAATTAATTAAATAAATAAACTTAAAAAAAAAAACTATGTTTGGTTTCGGAGATGTAATGTGAGAGTGAGGAGGTGGAGAAAAATGTTTATAAGTGGAATCCAGTAGAAAGGGAGAGTCTTGGATATGTGTGTGAAGGAGCAAACTGGACATGTGGCAGAGTATAGCTAGAAGTCCCATAATGATGGCCACAGATTAGAAAAGCTAAGTATCTCTGTACCTCTCTCCTACTTTTCCTTCTCCTCCCTACTACTAATACTTTTGACTTAATAAAGTTACTAAGCATCAAACATATTCATAATTTTTAATTCTTTCAAACTTGTTAATTTTTCTCCCCAATATCTGGTGACTGTCTACTTGAATAATTTCCATCTGATCTTTATCACCACTCACCTAGATGATTACAATAGCATCATATACATATTAATATTTATGAATATGTCTTGCCCCATTCTGAAATCACCAATTCATATTTCAAGGGGCAACATCTCTTTGTTCTAATAATTGGGGATTTGGTCAATTTTTTTAGCTTAATTTTTATTCCAGTAAATGAGAGTTTGGTCATATTCTGAAGCATCTGTTTTCTGTGAGGGCAAAAGGAGTGGTAAGTTATAAATGAAATTATTAATGATTATTATAACCAAACCCATTTTATAGATTAGGAAACTGTGCCAGACAGATATTTAATATGTTTCCCAGGATCACACAGCAAGATAGTTTCTGAGACTGGATTTGAACTCAGGACTTCTTGACTCAGTATTCAGAACTCTATCTACCTTCCCATCTAAGAACATTGTAATAAAATTCAAAGAACCAGGGGAGTTAGGTGGCTCATTCGATTGAGAGCCAGGCCCATAGGTGGAAAGTCCTGGGTTCAAATATGGCCTCAGACATTTCCAAGCTGTATGACCCTTAGGAAGTCACTTAACCCCCATTGCCTAAGCTTTACCACTACTCTGCCTGGGAACCAATATATAGTATTGATTACAAGGTGCAAGGTTAGGGTTATTAAAAAAATAAACAAAGGACCTGGGCTCAAATTCTGTCACCATTTATTTGAAATTGGATAAGTCACTTAACCATTTTGGATCCATTTACTTTTATTTACTCTTATTGTTTATATTTCATAGTATCTCAAGTCCTTTGAATCCCACAATCTATATTTCCATGATACTATTAATATTGACCTTAAATTATCTCTGTCCTAATCTAAAATCCTAATCCAAAGTACACTAATATAAGAATTTGTAAATCAACTTCTTAGAATTATAGAATTTAGGGAGGGTATTTAAAGCAGAGAAAGTCCCACTATGATTATTACTGTTGTAAATTTTTGATTAATGTCATACATGGAAGAAAAACTTTTAGATCCCCATGTCCAACTGCTCATTCTATAGATGAGGAAACAGGTCATTATAGAGAGAACATGGCCAACAACTCTCATGTCTTTAAGCACATAGCTAAGATACAACCTAGTTTTCTTGATTCCAGTTCAAGTAGAGTTTCTTCTTTCTACCATACTAGAAACAATCAAGTAAAATGAGAACAGAAATAAGAGCGAAAATAGAAAAGATGAAGGTAGAAAGAGGACAGTTAGATATAAGAAAAATAACAAATTG
>NW_025358622.1:0-4269 GCF_016433145.1 Gracilinanus agilis | reverse complement strand
TCTTCTTCTTCTTCTTCTTCTTCTTCTTCTTCTTCTTCTTCTTCTTCTTCTTCTTCTTCTTCTTCTTCTTCTTCTTCTTCCTTCTTCCCCTTACCTTCTGTCTTGGAGCCAATACTGTACATTGGCTCCAAGGCAGAAGAGTGGCAAGGGTAGGCAATGGGGGTCAAGTGACTTGCCCAGGGTCACTTCCCAGGACAGCTGGGAAGTGTCTGAGGCCAGACTTGAACCCAGGACCTCCCGTCTCTAGGTCTGGCTACCACTGAGCTACCCAGCTGCCCCCTACCACTTTGCTTCTTGACACCACCCTGTACCCTTCATTTCTTTTTTATATATGTGCAATGCTTAATTTCATAATTTTTAAGAATGTTAATAATTTATGTGATATTATCTTTTTAGGAAAATTTAACCTTGAATCAAGTAAAAAAAGAGAACTGGCAATTATCTTATGAATCCCAATGGTTTAGCTACAGCTTATTCAAAGGGTCATACATTTATAGATGAAAGGGACCTTAGGTATCACTGAGTTTTTACATTAATTCTATAGCTGAATCAGTTGAGGTAGAGATAACTAAAGTGACTTAACCAGGACCACACAGATAGGGTCAGAGGTGGGTTTTGAACCCAGATATTTCTGACTCCAAGTCCAGAACTCTATCTACTATTCCAAGCTGTATCTCTACAAAACTTTATTCAATACCTATGTCTTCCTATAGGGCAGCTAGGTGATGCACTGGATAAAATACTCAACTCCCCAGGTTCAAATCTTGCCTCAGACACTTACTACTTCTATGACCCTGGGTACATCACTTAACCTGTTTGCCTTAGTTTCCTCATCTGGAAATTGAACAGGAAAAAAAAATGACAAACCACTTCAGGATCTTTACCACAAAAACCCCAAGTGGAGCCATAACAGTTTCACATAACAAAAATGACTAAACAACATGTCTTTCTATAAATAGAGACAACATAGTTACAATGGACACAGCAATGGCTTTGAAGTCAGGAATGTCTATGACACCAGGCAAGTCACTTAACTTCTTATGGAGCCTGGCAACTCTCTAAGAACCAGTAGCGATATACATTGGTAGAATAAGTTTCCTCTCCTGAAATTCCTTATAACAGGAAGCTAGCTAATTTCTGTTCTTCCCACAAGAGAAATTCTTAAGGCTGGAGGCACTCTGGTAGGTCTATACAGACTTAGAAGAGTTTCCTTTTCTCCTCAATTTCTGAGGCAACTCAGACTAAATCATGATGGGTCTTTTGAGCATGAATTGAGCTCATAACTATGTGCTTGTGTAGTTTGAGATTGGTTTTATTGATTTAAATATTTGTTAAAATTTTTGAATTAGGTCAAGTTTCTGACATGAATAATATAAGATGTTTAATCAAAGATTTTACATTAATGGAAATACAAAATGAAAAATTTATGACTTTCCTATCCATTTATGCATATATAGGCTTCGGTGAAAACTAGGTAGGGATTCAGTCATGTTATGATCCCTAAATCTCATTCTAGTCAGGTGAGGGGAAGCTTTTTAAAAGACTGAGGTACTGAGATGAGTTTTGAGAGAAAAAAATACAAGTTGGAGTTTGTTTAAAGCATGCAAATAAGCAGGAATAGAAGAAAACAGGCTAGAGCAATAGGTTATGCATCAGGTAGAAGACACAGAGTTTGATGAAGCATAATCTCTATGGCATACTGGTATCTAATGGGATGTTCACATATAGAGTGAATAATTCCTATTTGCTCTAGAGGGTAAGTCAAAATTATTGTGTTTTTTTTTATTTCAAAAATGAGTGATATGGTCAAAACAAACATGAATGGCTTGATGATGTGACTATAGTAAGACTTCAAAAAAACAAAAAAGAATGGATTTGGGCCCCAAATCTCATTACAAAGTCCAGACTTCAGCCAGATTATAATATTTTGAAATCTATATTGTTTAACTATTCAGTTCAATAAACTAAACATTTAAATGTGTCAAGATCTGCTCCATGAATTACTCATAGGCCAATGAACCAGGATGAGAAAAATGATTCTGGGACTACAGGAGGGTTGAATCACCAAACTGACAGATCAGACATGCAGACATCCTCTTGTTGGGTGGTGGCAAAGCTTAATGATTTGGGGTACATACTTTATAGTGAAAATGATGTAGGCTAAGGGATTAGGTAAACCTTTTGCAGGAACAATGGTTAGTAATGATTTACAAGATGGAGACAATGGATTTAGATTACCTCCATGGTTCTGAACAGAGTTTTCTATAGGATAATAATCACAGGTATGTCAATTCAACATGTCAATGTATGACTCAATACGGTATGTTCTTCTCAAAGAACTCCTGCATCAGTAATTTTCTTGGCAGGACATACAGTATTTGTGAAGGGATTGGATTAAGTTCTCATGCTGGGAAACAGATTACATGTCTGGCAATTTCTAAACTATGGTTTCCCAGAGACCTTGCAATCTGGGATGCAGTAGGCATTCCATAGTCTTGCTGGAATGGAAGCCCCTAATCTTCTAATCTTCTTATGCTGTTCCCACATAAATACCTGGTTATGTGCTATGCAAACAAGGACAAGATCCTTAAACAAAAAAATAGACTACTTTTCCTTTAAGGATCTTAACCCTTCCCTCCCCTCCCCCCATATAAGATGTACACAGACATATAAACTGAAAGCAATAGAAGCAGAAGCAGGGGGTACTAATGGTTGAGGGAGTGGGTCTTCATCATAAAAAGGTCTCCTGTCAGAGGTGGCATTTGAGCTGAGTCTTGAAGGAATTTAAGGTTTCCAAAAGGCAGAAGTGAGAAGAGATTAGATTGGAAGGTTACAGAGAGAAGACAGCCTTTATAGACAATGAGAACAGAGATGGCATGAGTTGGGACAACAGCTACTGGTGTAGTTTGGCTGGAACATTGAATACGTGAAGAAATGCAACATAAAAATATGAATTGTCTAGAAAAATTGTCTAGTTTGGCTGGGAGCCAAACTGATAGTTTACACATTCAAGTAGAATATTGAAGAAATAACATCTTCCATGTTTGATAAGGATGACAGCTGCTTCTAAAGAGGAGGAGCTGTTTTTTACTTTTCTTGGTATTCCAAGTGCTTAGCATAGTGCCTTGCACATAGTACATTGAATAAATGTTGACTGATTGATTGCCGAGCTCAGGGACTGAGAGTGGGAACACACACAAAGAAAAGACCGACTACTTACCAAAGGTAAGAGTATGAATGGTGTTCCATCTAATGTGCGACCCTCTCTGAACCCAAAGACAAAGGTACTCTCTGTCATACAGTGAACTGGATTTTGAATCAGAGGACCTGCTTTTAAAGTCTGATTTTGTCACTCATAGTCTATTCCATTTTAGCTTAATCACTTAACATCTTTTCAGCCTTATATTCAAAATAAGGGGGTTGCACTAGATGAAACACTCCTTCTACACTTAACTATGGAAATGGGGGAGAAAATAATGAACAGAAAAAAAAGAAACAAATAAACTTTCCATGCCCTTCTTTACTGCCCAATAAGAATTATATTCAGCACAAGTTCCACCTTTTATCCCCACTTTTTCTCCTAAACTTATTCTGACCTCTCATCAAATCACTAGTGCTTCCTCTTTGTGACACTTCTCAAACGAATTCTTTCCTCTTTCCTCCCAAGAGAACAACTCCTACCTCTTGCTCCCCCTCCTCCAAAGTCTTTTTCTCTTCCTCCCTCCCCCATTTCCTCTTTCTGCTTTTTTTTTTTTTTTTTTTTTTTTTTTTTATACCCTCTGCTTTTGCTCTTTCTTCATTTACTTTCTTCCAGGGCCCCACTTTCCCTTTCATAGTCACCTGCCTTTCCAGATTCTAGGATTCTGGTAAACAGCTGAAAGTCCCAAGGGGACCCTAGATTTGGAGCTGACAGGGAATTTGGAGGTCATCTAATTCAACCAGCTCATTTTACAGGTGAGTAAATTGAAACTTCAGAGGTGGAGGGATTTGTCCAAAGTCATAAAGTTGTGAAGTTAAGCAAAGCATCTGAATCTGAACCCAGATCCCCAGTTACTAAAGCCAGCACTTTTCCCACTGAGCCACAAGGAAAAGGAAGGTGGCAGGACAGGACTAGACGAGACTAGACGGGATGGGAGCAGACTGGTCGTTGGGTTTGAGGCCGCCTAGGGCGCAGCAGCGGGGCGGGCGGGCTGAGGCAGGCCAGCCCCCTCCTGGGCGCGGCGGGAGGCAGAGTGGAGTAGCAGCCATCTGCTGGTGCGGGGAGGTGGG
>NW_025358621.1:0-3743 GCF_016433145.1 Gracilinanus agilis | reverse complement strand
ATATATATGTATATATATATCTGTGTGTGTACATGTATAATTGAAGGTGGTATAAAATTATATCAATAAAATTAATTTTTAAAAAGATGTTAGTTCTAGTCTCAGTTCTGATGTTTATTAGCTGTGGGTCTTTGGGTAAGTTACTGAGCATCAATTTCCTTATCTATATAATGGGTATAAAACTTCTTTACTCTACTTACTTCACAAAGTTGATGCAAGGAAAGTACTTTGTAACCTGTAACTTTAAGAAGTAATGGCTGTTATAATCATCATCACCCAGTTTTATAACCTCTGGGTCATTCTTTTTTTTTTTTAATTTTAATTTTGAATATTTTCCCCTAGTTACATGTTTTATGTTCTTTCCCTCTCCCCCAAACCCCACTATACCCCCTTAGCTGACGCTCAGTTCCACTGGGTTTTACGTGTATCATTGATCAAGACCCAATTCCATATTACTGATAGTTGGACTAGAGTTATCGTTTAGTGTCTACATCCCCAATAATATCCCCATCAGCCCATGTGTTCAAGCAGTTGTTTTTCTTCTGTGTTTCTCCTCTCTGGGTCATTCTTTTTAAAAAAAATTATATCTTTATTTTATTCCAATAACAAATTTACACACAAGTTTTCCAATGTTACCTGATTCATGTTGTCTCCCTCCCCTCTTTCCTCCCCTCTCCCAGAGCTGACAAGCAATTCCACTATGTTATATATGTATTATCACTCAAAACATATTTCCACATTATTTATTTTTGTAAGAGAATAATCTTATAAAACCCAAACCCCAAATCATATATCCAAATAAACAAGTGATAAAGCATATGTTTTCATATGCATTTCTATTCCAACAGTTTTTTTCCCTGGAGGTAGATAGCATTCTTTTTCATAAGTCCCTTACAGTTGTCCTGGATCATTGTATTGCTGTTAGTAGTAAAATATATCATATTTGATTATCCCTTGATGTTTCATTTATTGTGTATATTGCTCTCCTGGCTCTGCATCAGTTCATGGAAGTTTTTCCAGCTCTTTCTGAAATCATCCTCTTCATCATTCCTTATAGCACAATAGTATTCCATCACCATCATATATACCACAATTTGTTCAGCCATTTGCCAATTGAGGGACATCCCTTTATTTTCCAATTCTTTGCCACCACAAAAAGAGCAGGCATAAATATTTTTGTACACACAGATCCTTTCCCATTTTTAAAAATCCCTTTGGGAGACGGAACTAGTAGTGGTATTGTTGGATCAAAAGGAATGCATTCTTTTAAAGCCCTTTGGGCAGAGTTCCAAATTGCCTTCCAGAATGGTTGAATTAATTCACAACTCCACCAGCAATGCATTAGTGTACATTACCAAATAATGGCAATTTTGTCTCTACAGTGTTGGTTGTATCTGTTCCCTTCTCTGCAGTCTCAAACTAGAGCCATTACTCTAGTTTAGGTCCTTATTGCCTTTCACCTGGACTATTGAAATTGGTCTCCCTGTCCCAAATCTCTCCCCTCTCTAATATATCCTCCGTCTTGCAAATCAGAGTGATTATTGATCTAACTATATTATGCCACTACTCAGTAGACTTCATTAACTTCCTATTACCTATAGAATAAAATACAAACTCTATTTGGTATTTAAGGAAGGCCCTCTTATAACCTGGCTCCAACCTACTTTTTTGGACTTACTATAACTACTTCTCTTCACATATGTTATGGTCCAGCTGGCCTTCTGTCTGTTTCTCACACATGATATTTTATCTCCTATTCTGGTATCTTTGTCTAAGTTGTCCTTCATGCCTCTAATGCCTCATGCCCCCCTCCCTTCCACTTCTTAGGATTCCTAGTTTTCTTCAAAATTCAGATAAAAATTGACTTTCTACATGAAGTCCTTCCTGATCTCATTAGCTGTTAAGGCTTCCTACCAAAAGATCTTGTATTTATGTCTTTATTTTTATATATGCTTATAAATGTATGTCTCCCTCCTTTCAGAATGCAGACTCTACGAGGGCAGGAAATATTTCATTTTTGTTTTTGTATCCCCAGTGCCTACCACAGTGCCTGCCACATAGTAGCTGCTTAATAAGTCCCTAATTAGACTAGAACTGGAAGAAATCTTAATCATTATCTCCTTCAACCACTTCATTTTGCAGACGAAGAAAGAGCTACCCGGAGAGGATAAATGATTTACCTATTATTTTTTTGCATTGGAGGTGTGTTGAGCCATCTTGGAAATAACTAGCTTGATGACTGTATGGGGTGAAGGAGGGTCAGAGAATGTAATGGTCTCATCCTTGGAGTTCTGGCAGTTTTGTGGGGAAGGAGAAAAAAGGTCCCTTGTAGCTTTAAATTGATGATTCTAATGTGATTCTTAAAGCAGGTTATAGGAAAGCTCATCAATATATGGTTCCCGTAAGAGGAGAGCTCCCATGAGACATGGCCCCTGAAGAAGCTGTGTCTACTTGGCATGCAGAATGCATCAGCCTTGTGGCCTGGAGGAGTGTTTTCCTGGGAGTTTGCCAGCAGACTCTGGGGCTTCAATATGCACCTGGCTCAGTGGCTTAGAAATTCCTTCAGCTCTGAGAAACCCAACTCATATACCCAGGGAGCAATTCCATGTGGTGATGCGATTTCCTAGAACCCTTGCTCTCTGCTGTGTTCCTAGGGGATACAGAAAACATAGCTGTGTGGTCAGTGGACAGTCTCCTGTGCTCTGCTTTCAGTTTCTTAGTGTGAAGTGATAAGGGGACCAAGCTTAGGGGTATAGCATGCTGCTCATCACAGACAAGTTAGGTTCCTATTTTTCTTTATTCCATATTTCTCCCCCAACTCTGGCCAGCCTTTGTACACCACCTCAAGGGGGAATATGGATGGTGTGATACAGAACTATTCTCACCACTGAGGAAGATGTCCCAGCATGGCATGGTTCATGGACAGTGGAATAGTAGAGTAGCATATTCTTTGCATGGACAGGACACCATGCTCTGTTATACAGAGGTAGGTAGGATAGCGTCCTGGACTTAGAATCAGGAAGACCTGAGTTCAAATGCAACCTTAGACACTTATAGCTGATCGACCTTGGGCAAGTCACTTAATTTATATCTGCCCCATTTTCCTCATCTGTAAAATGGGGATAATAATGGTACCTGCCTTCCTCTCAGGATTCTTCAGAGGGTCAAGTGAGATAATATTTGTCAATCACTTAGCACTGTGCCTGGCACATAACAGATGCTTAAGAAATACTTAAGTCTAAAATCTAATATATTGTCTGGAGAGCTTTCTTACCTGAGTCGATATTGGCTGGACAAAGGGAAGGATGGATCTATACTTCCTAGGGCCTTTCTCTAACTCCTGCTGATGAAAATGCCTTTCATTGCTTGGAGCACCAGGTCATATATTACTGTCTCTGACCATTTCTCCCTGAGTAATGAGAGTGGGTCAGGCACCCAGCAAAACATGGAATCGATGGGCTGGCATTAATTAAAAATAAGGACTATCTATAATGTCTCTGCTGTTTAGATAGCAGTGGGTAGAGCTATTGAAATGGGATGCCCACCTAAAGTCTGGTGGAAAGAGTGCTAGGATTGGGTTTAGAGGACCTGGGTTCCTATCCTTGTTCTACACCCACCTTTCCTTCCTCCCTCCCTCCTTTCCTTCCTTCCTTCCTTCCTTCCTTTTTTCCTTTCCTTTCCTTTCCTTTCCTTTCCTTTCCTTTCCTTTCCTTTCCTTTCCTTTCCTTTCCTTTCCTTTCCTC
>NW_025358620.1:852-1538 GCF_016433145.1 Gracilinanus agilis | reverse complement strand
AAAATAGATATGATTAAAAAAGACAGGGAAGGTCATTACATCCTGATCAAAGGCAGTATAAACAATGAGGAAATAACACTGCTCAATATGTATGCACCAAGTGGCATAGCATCCAAATTCATAAAGGAGAAACTGGCAGAGCTCAAGAAGGAAATAGATAGTAAAACCATACTAGTGGGAGATCTAAATATTCCTCTGTCAGATCTAGATAAATCAAACCAAAAAATAAATAATAAAGAGGTAAGAAAGGTGAATGAAATCCTAGAAAAATTAGATCTGATTGATATGTGGAGAAAAATAAATAGGGACAAAAAGAAATACACCTTCTTTTCAGCTGCACATGGCACATTCACAAAGACTGACCATGTTATAGGGCATAGAATCTTTGCAAACAAATGCAAAAGAGTAAAAATAATAAATGTAACCTTCTCAGATCATAATGCAATAAAAATAATAATTAGTAAGGGCACCTGGACAGGAAAATCAAAAACTAATTGGAAATTAAATAATATGATTCTTCAAAACCAATTTGTCAAAGAAGGAATCATAGAAACAATCAACAATTTCATTGAAGAAAATGACAATGATGAGACATCCTACCAAACTCTGTGGGATGCGGCCGAGGCAGTACTCAGGCAGAAATTTATATCCTTGAGTGTGTATATTAACAAATTAGGGAGGGCAGA
>NW_025358620.1:398-757 GCF_016433145.1 Gracilinanus agilis | reverse complement strand
TCAGCTGCACATGGCACATTCACAAAGATTGACCATGTTATAGGGCATAGAATCATTGCAAACAAATGCAAAAGAGCAGAAATAATAAATGTAACCTTCTCAGATCATAATGCAATAAAAATAATAATTAGTAAGGGCACCTGGACAGGAAAATCAAAAACTAATTGGAAATTAAATAATATGATTCTCCAAAACCAATTTGTCAAAGAAGGAATCATAGAAACAATCAATAATTTCATTAAAGAAAATGACAATGATGAGACATCCTACCAAACTCTGTGGGACGCGGCCAAGGCAGTACTAAGGGGGAAATTTATATCCTTGAGTGCATATATTAACAAATTAGGGAGGGCAGAGAT
>NW_025358620.1:0-302 GCF_016433145.1 Gracilinanus agilis | reverse complement strand
AGAAACTATTGAATTAATAAATAAGACTAGAAGCTGGTATTTTGAAAAAAAGATAAAATAGACAAAGTACTAGTCAATCTAATAAGAAAAAGGAAAGAAGAAAACCAGATTGACAGTATTAGAGATGAAAAGGGAGACCTCACCTATAATGAAGGGGAAATTAAGGCAATCATTAAGAACAATTTCACCCAATTATATGGCAACAAATATAACAATTTAGGAGATATGAATGAATATTTACAAAAAAATAAATTGCCTAAATTAACAGCAGAAGAAATAGAATACCTAAATAATCCCATATC
>NW_025358619.1:0-5253 GCF_016433145.1 Gracilinanus agilis | reverse complement strand
AAAACAACAAAATTCACACGAGTACCTCCATTAAATTGTATACTAATTACTTAGGTTCTGGTTATTCAAGATTTGCTTGTTTTTTTGTGTGTTTTTCTATATACTTATCTATTTCACTCTACCCACTTTATCCCCCATATGCTATGCACAGAGAATAACTTCATTTTAAAAGAGACAAACACATACTTATGAGGTGTACTTTTTCAGTTTCAAAAATATTATTTCAATTGATAATGTATACACTTAATTTAGAATTTTATATTATCCTATTTTGATACTATTTGTCCACATCAAGAGAAGGTTTAGAAGAAAGTCTTACATTTTTCATGGTCATTTATCTAATATGGGAAGATAGTATTAGTTGATAATAAGCATTTTAAATAGGTTGAATTTGTCCTGACTCTGAACTCTCCTGTGTTTTAAAGTTGATATCCACTTTTATACTTTACTTGGTACCATCATTATCTCTGCCCCTCTTACTCAAATTCCAACTCAAAAGACAGCTCTTAAAGTCCTACTATGTTCAGATGACTGGACTAAATACTGGAGCTAAAAAGACCAACATAATCTTTGACTTCAAACTGGGAGTGTGAGGGAGCCAGTTCTTAACTGGCTCAGGAGAATCAGTGGTTAAATTTTCAGTGTGAGCATTTGTGCCTGAGAAATTGTCAAATGATACAAATCAAAATTTGTTTTGGTATTTTGCTGCTCATCTGTAGGACTAAGAAAGTAATGGAGAAAATGATAAAGATACAGCTTAAACTTAAAAGCATATCCTGAATATACTTTTTTTCATGGAAATCAAGTTGTTAAACATTTACCATCACAATACTGCTTCAAGGAATTTATAGTCTAGTAGTTTGTTGCTCTTGTTTGTCCTTCAAAGAAAGCCAGTGACATCAGGGTGATGTCTTAACTTGTGCTTTAACTGTATTTAAGTGAAGCAGAGTTTCACAAGATCATCAGTCTCATTCTCTCTTTCAGAGTCATTGAAATCCAGTGGCAAGACAAATGTCAGTATGACTGGTGATAGTCTGTGGTACAGTGGACGACCTTGGCATCTTTGAAAACTGACTAAGCTCTAAATGTTCCCTAGTGCCTGTTTCAGCCACCTTCATGGCCGTTGGAACCAATTTTTCTCATCCACCCTTTCCAGAAGGGGAAGTCTTCACATGCTTAGGGTAGACATTCCCCTAATTTGTTGATAGGTTTACAGCCCATTAATTACTTGCAAACTGGTTTAGCCCATCTGCTGTGATGGTTTTTCAGAGTGTGGCCAATGGGTATGCTATAGCTTCTTAGAGTCACAAGAGAGAGTTGAGTGCCAGGTGGGCACCAAAGGGGAATGAGTAACACTTGAAAAGGTCTGGGCAAGCCCTCATACCTCAAAACACCCCATATATAAACTATATATCATGCATCACATCTACTCTTGTACAGAGGAAATAATAGGTACTTGACAAACATGATAAATTATTAATATTATTTTTAGGATACTTTACCAAAACTTGCTCAGAGAAGAGAAATTATTTCTTTAATTATTGTCTTAGGGAAGAGGAGCTGACAATTACTCTTCAGCTGTTAATTTCTGAGTAGGCTTCAAATATGAAATTCCAGAGATAGCTTCCAATTGTAAAAGTAATTATATTTTCAGGTTTCAAAAACCAAGAGGCATTGATCTAATTCAATATCATTTATACTTCATTGTGTTGGGAAATGGTCCAAATTACCTGGAAGTATTAAGTAGATCTGTATGAAGCTATCAGAAATCCTATTGCATTTCATGCATTAACATCTAGTAGCTGTCTTATTCTTAAATGGTAGTTAAACTGAAATTACTTATAATTATTTCGTTTTTGTCAATGAGCAGAAGCTTGTTTCATGGCCTCTTAAACTTTGAGGAGGGCTCTTCTTCACTTAAATGAAATGACATATGAAGTATTTTTCAAACCTTTGAGTGCAATATATGTGACATCTCTTATTGTCATAATTGTTCCCTGTAAGGATCCTGATGATATTGTTCTCATCTACTAATTAATGGGGTTCAGATAGAAACTGTTTGGGGACAAGTTGCTATCTTATTATTGATTGGGACTTTTGATGTTTAATGGCCAGAAGACTAGTGTGTAGGTGCGCCAAGTGGTTGCTTTTTATAATTGGATGAATGTATTGGAATGGCAGCAAGATGGCACAACAGACAGAGTACTGGGCCTGGAGTCAAGAAGACTCAGCTTCCTGGGTTTGAATCTGACCTCAGACACTAGCTGGGTCACCCTGGGCAAGTCACTTAATCTTATTTGCCTCAGTTTCTTCATCAGTAAAATGAGCTAGAGAAGAAATGGCAAAACATTCCAATATCTTTCCTAAGAAAACTCCAAATGGGGTTATAAAGAGTCAAACATGACTAAAAACAACTGAGCAACAAAAAGTATTGAGATTTAAGTTCATTTTCAATAGGCTCAATGAAAGCACTTGCTGGTTATGGTACCCAGGGAAAATAATATATTCTTTCTGTGTCTCACTCTTCTCGTCTGCAAAAAAAAATGAAGAGATTAGATTTAATGAATTCTAAGTTTTCTTCCAGATCTCAATTTATGATTGAATGAGCTTTAGGACAACTCCAATATTTTCTTCCCCCATGGTTTTGATTCCTCCAACTTGGACTTTGTATTTTGAAAGCTTTTTATTTCATATAAATAGGAGATTATAAGTATTCAATAGATTCATATCAATTATAAACATTGTATCTGGAATTCTGTGGATCAGTGCTATGTCTGAGTGACTGTAGGCAACAGTGAGAACTTTTATCTGTCAAATTATCTAGGAGATCTGAGGGTTTTATTGGTAGTACAGGGATTTGCTGTTGGTCAGTTTTTGAAAGACATAGTACTTTAACTGTATAATTCTGACATTTGATCATTTCTTTCTAGGTATTAAGTGGGTATTAAATTTTTGCAATCTATAGTGGTATATTACATGGTTTATACCATTTTCTTTTGAAATATACATTGATCAATAAGGCCAAGGTCTTTAACGATGGACTTTCTGATGTTTTTTGACAGCAGTGACCTGGACTAGTGTTGCTATTATGAATTCCAAGCTGAATCAAAGAACTTGGGTTCAAATTATGGCTTTTATTACTTGTGGGTCTTTGATCCCTGTTTTCTTATCCATATCAGAGGGGTGGATTAAATCTAGTTCTACATTCATGAGCTTATGATCATCATAGCTATCATGAAAGGTTGTTAAAATAAGTGCTATTCCCATTTTATGTATGAGGAAACCTTGCATTTTTAAACACTCTTGAGTTGCAAACAAACTAGATAAAAATATAACTGGGAAATATCTAACAAAATAAATGAAAACACAGTAGAACATAGACAATGCTACTATGTGGTTTTCTAAGTTAATATGCCTCTGTAGGGATCATTATATGTGGTTTATGGAGTTTGAAAATGCTGGTCTAGGAGAAGTGGTGAGAGGTAGAGCCAAAATTTGAACTCATGATTTCTGACTCAGTCACAGCTGACTTCTTTGTGGCATTTTATAGAGAACTGTGGTTGTGAGTGGGAAATGGGGATAAATTGTACTGCAGCCTTAAATTCTATCAAACTTTGGAAAATATTATAGGGGAGATAGTGATTCATTTTGGTGCTCCAAGGTTCTCAGCTACAGAATCAGAGGGAAATTGTTCATGGACTTTGAAAATTCAACATGGTACAGGGATGATTTAGTTATGATCCAGAGGGAGATATGTGGGTGTAGGAAAAAGTTATATATGTATTCATAACTTCATATAATATCAATATTATATATAAAACACCTCAATATATTTATTATGTTATATATTTATGAGATCATATGGAACATACAGATATATATATATTTATTATATATTACATAACATAACACAATATATAGTACATATAATACATATGCACTCAAGTGAAGCTGTTTGTTTTATATAATCCAATTATATTAATCCAGTGATGGGCAAACTTTTTAAAGAGGGGGCCAAAGGAGAGGAAATGCTCATCTGTCAGTCTGTTTCTAAGGCAACTCTTTCGAAGTTTCATTGTATTGTATCTTACTCATTATATCTGTCAGATTAGAAATAATGTTATGCAGCGGATAGAACATTTCAGGGGGCCTCATCTGGACTGAGGGCTGTAGTTTGCCCATCACTGCATTAATCAAATATTTAATATTGACCACAGTATCATTCTATTTAGGGAGAAATAAGCAATTATTTTGAGATTTCCTTTACTTTAATGCAATATTTCACTGGTTTGCTCAAATTCTTGCTTTTCATTTGAATCTTGAATTTAATTTATGATTCTTCTCTTCCCCTCTGCAAATGCTTTTATGAAGTCTTCACTTGCACTGGCCACTTATCAACCAAAAATTCTTGGCTGGGCCATGCTGGCTTGCCAAAAGATCTTGCTCATTTCCTTGGCATTCCTTATTCTTGAATGATTTATTTCAGGGTTAGTGCAGTTAAGATAGACGGAGTTACCTGAATAGTGTGGCATAGGGATATAGTGTGGCTCCCGTTAGAAAATGAAGACTGTAATAGCTCCTTTACACTGAAACTTTCATAGCCAGCATGGGTTGGGGCAAAATGGAAAATGTTCTCTGCTGATGCTCCAGATGCTGATTCTATCTCATAGTTGCTTAGAACCTTACAGTACTGTAGCTAAAAGATAGGAGGAGACAGACCTGCAATGAGGAAGAGAATCCTTGTTATGAGAGTCATGAGTATTGTGAGAGGAGCAACACCTCTGGTCTTAACATCACCTTCTGAACATCATCTTATTTACCAGGAATGCCAGTGCCAAAAAAAATCAAGGCACGATGATGGGTCAGTGTCACTGCAGGTTACTCGCTAATCTTCAGAGGTTTGACTCTAGCTCTAAACACTACCTCTATCTTTGAATATCACTGTCTTATCTTTCCTTGCTTTTTCACTTGCCTACAATCTTAATTCCTGTGCCCTTAAAGTTATAAGTTGCATATATAAGTTACAGTTTTCATAGATTGTTACAGGTTCAGAGGCAACTAGAGTCAGAAAGTCCTGATGTCTCAGATACTTTCTAACTGTGTGCTCCTGGACAAGTCATTTAACTATTTTCTGCCTTATGTTTATCATCTATTAAATGGGGATAATAATACTACTTACCTACCAGGGCTCTTGGGAGTATAAAATGAGATAATATTTACAAAAAGCATTGGAAACCATACAATGCTGCATAC
>NW_025358618.1:0-6857 GCF_016433145.1 Gracilinanus agilis | reverse complement strand
ATACACATACCATAGTGCCTTTATCAACTTTGCTGGTTCATAATAAAATTTTGGAGACTTCCTTTTAATTGAATCAATATTCTCAGCCTTGAATCTTGTATGTTGTTTTACATGAAATATGTCATTATCCCGAATTATAGGTAAATCACGTAATGGGAAAAGAGAAATTGGCTTACTATCATTTTCCTGGGTCATTTGTTCTTGTTCTAGCCTAGTTCCTCCACTTGTTATATTGCCAGAAGCTTCCCCATATTTTCCTTGTGCAAGACCACAAGTATTGCCCTGTTGAATGTACAATTCCATGTTATCTATTTTTAATTGTATAATCCATAGCATCAACTTCACCTCTGAATCCTTAAAAAAACAAGCAATGATCACTTTAACAGTATAACCCATGGAGTAGAATAACCATCTTATTCTATACAGTATATAGGCGCACAACAACACAACAGGGATATGAGTTATAATATCAAGTACTGTGATATGCCATATTGGTTGTGTTATTTCAAAGTCAATAGCCAATCTATACATTTGGGCACACACTTGAATATTAGATAGGGAACAAATAATATCACTTGCCAAAGACCATGTATTATATAATCAATGAGATCTTCTATCACTATTCTACTAATCAGTGGTTCAAAAAACCAAATTGGTGCAATTATAATGTTAGAAGTACACAATGGATTGACTAATATACAGTATACACAACAACACTTTAACAATAGCAACAATAAACAAAAAAACAGGAGGGTAAAAACAAGAAATAGCAGGAAAAATAAACAAAAACTCTTTCCCTGAGGCCTTTTAAAGTTTTATAGTATTTTGACAACACATAGTTTTATCAATGACCTGGTGCAAGTTTTTCCTGAACTGTTTGGAACTTTCAGCTCCCCGCCAACCACTAGATACCTCTATAGAATCTTTACCTCAGAGCTGACTTCCAGTCTGCTCTGGCCACCCAAGAGCTCACTTCCTGTTTCCCTCTCAACCAAACCACTGGGGTGCCAAATATAGGGGATAAATAAAACACTGGGAAGTAGTAGAGGGAGAAGGAGGAATGATGGGGTGAGTTGGTTAACTGCTAGGACACAAATAACACAAGGGAATCACACCCACTCCCACAAATAAAGGACAGAGCTTGGGAATGAGTGGTGACAGGACTGCGAGAGTGGCAGTTTAGACTCCCCCTAACTCTAGCCAGGCGTTGAACTACACAATAGTGGGTCCTTGTTGGTTGTGGAGAAGGAAACAAACAGGAAGTTATATAAACTGTTTAATAAAGTTAAGGGAAGGAAGGTGGGAGAGGTTTTGACTAAACTAATAAAGAGGGCACAGCCAACTGTCAGAATGGCTGGCTTCTCTCTGGCTCTAGCACAGACAGACAGTCTGGTTGGAACAGAAGTGGCTGCTAAGGCCTTTGGAGACAAGGGAATTTCTCATGCCACAGGAGATATTGCTCCAAGCTGAATCCTTGATGTTACAGGTATTGGAACAAATCCTTGGTCAGCTAGTAAATCCACAAACTAAGGTTAAAGGCACTCTGTAATTGGTCCACCCAATTACAGTGACTTGTCTTTTCCTCAGTCTAGGCACTTGCTTGAAGGTCCCCAAAGTTGCAGGATACAGACAGCTAACAGGATCCCAGATGCCAAGCTCCTTACTTCAGTTCTTGACAGTCACTACTGTAAAGTTGTTCTCCTCTAGGTGACTATGTTACTTCTGTAAATTTGAACTTGAATTAGACCCTAATTTAAAACAGAAGACTACCTCCCAGAATCCAGAAGACGCCATGAAGATGCATGCAGAGACCACACACTGCTGCAAGAGATCCATAGTGAATTTCGAGACATGGCGAATTTGAACTTTGGGGGGTTGAATGCATTTATTTTGAATGGACACTTTATGCCAGAAAAAGGGGACTGCCCCCTAAATGGCTTATTGTCAGTGCATCAAACATTGGTTTTGTTCTTTCTCCCTTTTATTTCCCTTTTATCTCTGAATTATTGTAAACTTTAATTTGATTGTTTTCATGATCCATTGGGGAGACTTGTCTCCCAAAGGATCACAGGGGGGAAATGTAAAGTTGAAAATACCTTGTACTCCCTTTAAAACTACATTACCCATAATTCCTTAAGCCTTTTCCTATTGGTTGTGAGTTAAAACTACACTACCCAAACTCCTTTTCACCATACCCATAAGGCCTTTGGCCTTTTCCTATTGGTTGTGGGTTTCGCGGGCTGTTTTTGATATGGTTATGGGGGGCGTGTTGTCGGGGCTTTTTGGAGAGAAGGCACCGTGGTGAAGGGTGAGTTAGGGTCTTCCCCAGGGCCTTTTAAATAAAAATCCTTATAAATATCATACTTTGGAGGCATTGAATATTAATTTCAATCTTTACACTACTCAACCACCTTCTCCAGCTCCTGCTGCATTCTATACAGAATGTCCATGTCACTCAGCCAAGATCTTGCCTCCTGCTGCCTGTGCACTGCTACATATCTTTTTACCTATATATCCTAGCTTATAAATTTGCCTATAGCAAAAGTTATATAAAACATATTTTGGTGTTAGCCTTCTTTCAAAAGAAAACACAAAAGAAAATAAATAATAAAAATCATGTAAAAAAGTATGCTACAATCTGAACTCAGAGTTATTAGCTCTCTCTCTGGGAGCAGAATGCATTTTCTTTGTGGATTCTTTCAAGTTGTCTTGAATCATTGTCTTCATTAGAGTAATCTTTCACTGTTGATCATTCTTACAATATTGTTGGTACTGTGTACAATGTTCTCCTAGTTCTGCTTACTTCACTTTGAGTCTATTCAGATAATTCTTCCAAAGTTTTTCTGAAGCCAATTTGCTCATTGTTTCTTATAGCATAATCATATTCCATCACAACCAGATACTATTCCCCAATTGATGGCTGACCCAGTATTTTTGAAATGTTTTCCCCATTCCAAATGATTCTGTATATTTATGTCCAATTAATTTTCATAAAGTGTGGTCTAAATCATGGTCATTTCTATCACCTTTAATAACTTTCAATGGCTCTACATCTTATAATAATAAAATAAGCCTAAATTTTTAGCCTGGCATTCAAAATCCTTCCATGATTTGGGCTTAATGTATTCCTTTCTCCCTCTCTCCTGGGGAAATATGGTATAGTAGAAAGAGCGTTAGATAGGGAGATAGAAGATCTTAGTTTGAATCCTGACTCCGCTACTTAACAACTTTGTGTGATTTTGAGCAAATTACTTAACCTCTTTAGCTCTCATTTTTTTCATCTTTAAAATGAGGGTTTTGGGGAGCAGCTAGGAGGCTCAGTGGATTGAGAGTCAGACCTAGAGCCCATTACCTAGCCCTTATTGCCCATCTGCGCTGGAAGCAATACATAGTATTGATTCCAAGATGTGTAAGGTTTAAAATGAGATACTGGATCTTCTTTAGGGCTCTGTTGTTATTGCTGTAACTGCAGTTGAGCTGAGGCCCTGTGTAACAGTTTTGGGCCTACTCAAGGAAGACTGATTGATGATCTTGGAGACAGATTGTACAAAACAAAACTTCTATGTAATAGATATTAAAGGTTTAGGAAAGGTATGTATAGATAAATAACAGGTTGAGGATAGGATACCTAAATCTAAGGGGTCTAAACTTTTTCCCAATTTCCCTCTGATTCACAAGAATCTGCTTCTTGGTCAGGTTCCCCAAGCTCAACTTACTTCTTAATCTATCACTAAACTCAAAATGTATACTAAATAATCTATGCTAATTAGTATTTTTATATAAATTTTAAAATTCACAGCCTCCTTGTATTTATTCAGCTCACTCCTCCAACTGTCAGTACTTTCTCAGTCTAGTCAGGCTAGGTCAGGCTTCTGGCCTTGTAAGGCCTAAAAAGGCCTGCCTCTTCCTTCAGCCACACAAAGGTAGAAAAATACAGGTTTCTCTTCTTCTTCCTCTTGATCTTCACGACAACTTATTTCTGGTACTCCAACCTGCTTCCTTTTTCAACTGTCACTCTTGGTTTTCCCAGTTTCCCAAAGTAGATCCAGAGAACCAGATCCAACCAGCCTCTCCCAGGAAAGCTTCCCTCAAAGAGAACCCTTGGCAGTTGGAAGTTCCAAATACTTCAAGTTCCTCAGTATTCTCTGCAAGAACTTTGCCCAAGATTCCAAGCTGGGCCTTGAAAGTGTTCTGATACTCTCTTCATTCTGTTCTTAACTTACTAAACCCCAAATTAACCCCAAATCTATTTAATCTTTTTTTTTTAATTTTTTTCTAACCCTTACCTTCCATCTTGGAGTCAATACTGTGTATTGGCTCCAAGGCAGAAGAGTGGTAAAGGTAGGCAATGGGGGTCAAGTGACTTGCCCAGGGTCACACAGCTGAGAAGTGTCTGAGGCCAGATTTGAACCTAGGACCTCCTGTCCTTAGACTTGGCTCTCAATCCACTGAGCTACCCAGCTGCCCCCTATTTAATCTTAATAGATAGAAGATAATGCTTTTAACAAAAAGAATTTTAGATTAACCAATTAATTTCAGAAGTCCTTTCCAGTTCTAGAGCTATGATTTTATTACCTTTCTTTTCTTTTTTAACTAATTACTTAATTTTTTGTTACATTTAAATATCCAGTTAACTCCTTCCTTCCCTCCCCCATAAAAAGAAGATATCATTTGACAAAAAGATTTTGTCAAATGATATACTATGCCTTACTTATTTCTATTTATCAATTCTTTCTCTGGAGGTAGATCCACATAAGACATTTTTCAAACAATATTTCTTATTTCTATACATAATGTTCTCTTGGTTCTATTTGTTTCACTTTTTATAATTTCATATAACTCTTTCCATATTTTTCAAAAATTAACCTGTTCATCATTTCTTATTGCCTTTTTATATATACATCATCCCAGGAATTCTTTACCTAGGGCCCAAGGACTTTCAGTGGATCTGTATTTAGATTTCAGCAAGTCGGTAGATTTGGATGGGGGAAAAATGCATCTCTCTTTTTACTATCCTCTAATGAAATTTAGAATTTCTTTTAAGTATTTAAAAGTATAATCCTGAGAAGAGGTCCATGGGCTTCACCTGACTGCCAAAGGTGTCCACATTGCAGAATAAACCAAAAAAACCTCCAAACAACCACTCTATTTACTATAGCCAATCTGAATTTTTTGGCAATGCCCTGAAGTCTCCTCATGTTTTCCTATTTCCTTAACTTTCCTCATATTATTTCTTCTTTCTGGGATGACCTTGTTCCAAGCAACAACTACAATAATAACTGACAATTAAGCTCTATTCTTTCTAATTCTTACTTATTCCTCAAGACCTAGGTCAAATGCCACCTCTCCAATTAACCCAGGCTGATTTCTCGTCTGTTAGAAGTATTCTGCGCTGCTTTTGAAATCTTGTAGCACTTTATGTGGCACTTCCTTTATGCACTATCATTCTTCTTTGCAAATGTTTTATTGCTTCTAGTAAATTTAGTTCCATGAAGAATGACCAAGTCTTATTCATCTTTACGTCCCCTACGGTGCCCAGCACCAGTGTATTGCACGTACATATTGGGCAAAGAATAGTTGCTGAATGAATGACTTTGATCAAAAGAATGGGAGCTGGAATAGATCTTAGAGACCAAAGAGACCATTTGTTCCTACCCTCTCATTTTAAACATAAGGAAACTTAAGCTTAGAAAGATTTAATGACTTGATCACAGTCACTTCTCTGGACTTAAGAAATATGCAAGTAAAATATTATTTGAAATACTTTGTATCTGACCTCTGATAAAACCTTTAACAATGAACACCACCTTAACATTTCCTTTTTGAAATGTTAAAATTATGCTGGTTGGTTGATTGTTGTCTTTTGTGTTTGAAGAAGACCAAAATAAACTGATGGGTGATGTCTTTTGGCTCACACATCAACTGGCTTTAAGTGAGGCAGAGTTGCACAAAGTGATCAGCTTTGTTCTCTCTTCCAGAGTCACTGAAGTCCAGTGGCAAGAGAAAAATCAAAATGATTGGTGATGGCCCTGCATGCAGTGCACAACATTAGCTTGTTCAGTGTCTGACCAAGCTCTAAGTGCTCCACAGTGCCTGCTTTGAGCACCTTCACGACTGCTGGAACAAATTCTTCTTATCTGCTCCCTCTACAGGGGCACATACTTGGGGTAGACACCCTCCCTGAATTATGGAGAGGTTTGAGACCTGCCAGTTACCCTCAGTCTGGTTTAGCCTGTTTGAAGAGATGGTTTACTTGGGTGTGGCCACTGTACATGTTAAGCTTCTTAGAACCATAGGTGGGGTGACAGGTGGACACTAAAGAAGGAAAGCAGCCCTGAAAAGGGCTTGGCAAGCCCTCACACCTGAATACTCTGTACATTTTATGCTTAAACATAACATAAAAGTATGAGCAAGGCAAGAAAGAAAGGGGACAAATATTTATTGAATGTCTCTATGTGCCAGCCAACTGCTCTACAAATATTATTCTCATGTAATCCTCACAACTATCTTGTGAGGTAGGTTCTGTTAGTATACCATTTACAAATGTTGAAGCAGATAGAAGTTAAGTGACTTGTTTAAGGCCACACAGAGAATAAGAATTGGTGGCTTAATTTGAAATTAAATTTTCCTAATTCCAGGCCCAGTGCTCTATCCACTGGGTCACTTAGCTGCTTACATGATATAGCGCATGAAATTTGGGCTGGAGTGCTAGACTTGAAGTAAGGAAAGCAAGGATTCAAATCCTGCCTCTGATACTACTTGTGTGTCACATTACTTAACTTTTATGAGCCTCAGGGAACTAAGAATATCTATCCATTCTATCTATCTATCTATCTATCTATCTATCTATCTATCTA
>NW_025358617.1:0-2285 GCF_016433145.1 Gracilinanus agilis | reverse complement strand
GTCAGAGCTGGGAGAGACCTTAGAACCCAGAATGTCAGAGCTGGGAGGGAGCTTAGAACAGGGAATGTCAGAGCTGGGAGAGACCTTAGAACAGAGAATGTCAGAGATGGGAGAGACCTTAGAACAAAGATTGTCAGAGCTGGGAGAGACCTTAGAACAGAGAATGTCAGAGCTGGGGGACTCCATAAAACAGAAAATGTTAGAGCTGGGAGGGAGCTTAGAACCCAGAATGTCAGAGCTGGAAGGGCCCTTAAAACAGAGAGCCTTGGGGACATCTGGGTAGCTCAGTGGATTGAGAGCCAGGCCTAGAGACAGGCAGGAGGTCCTGGGTTCAAATCTAGGCTCAGACACTTTCCAGCTGTGTGACCCTGGGCAAGTCACTTGATCCCCCATTGCCTAGTCCTTACCATTCTTCTGCCTTAAAACCAATACATAGTATTGATTCTAAAATGGAAGATAAGGGTTAAAAAAAAAACAACAACAAAACAACAAAAAACACAGAGCCCTGAATGAGAAACTGGGTTTTCTGCCCCTAAGAAAGGATATAAAAATTCCAATTCAGAGCCTTTGAGTGAACATTAAAAAGAAACAAAACCCTACCACTTACCACTGAATTTAGAATCTACGTTCAGTAGAGAAGAGCCCCTCTAATCAGATTCCTTCCTAAACTGGTCTGCCTGAGCCCAGCTCCTTCTTCATTCAGTTTCCCTGCGAGGCTCCCCAGGCCCTCCACCATATCTCCTTTCTCCCTTCCTTCCTGTGGTCCTGGGTCTCCTTCGCCCTCCATCTGGCCGCTCCAGCTTGGTCTTGCCCCACAAAAAGCATTGTTTGGCTGGGTCCTGGAAACCTCGGGGTTTATCCCCTTCCCCTCGCCTTCCCCCCCCCCATACCCCAAGAGAAGAGGCAGCCCTGGGCAGGAGGGGTCCTCTTCCTGGGTGGGTAGGAGGCGAAGTATTGAGACCAGGAAGGGCAGGCTAGTTTTGGAAGGATTTCTTTGGAGCCATCCTTTGCACTTTTCTCCTGAGAGAGAGTGAGCAGACAGACCATGGGCTGGGCCTGGCTTGGCAAAGGCTGCCAAGTCATTAGGTGGAAGATTGTAAATTCCCTGCTCCCCACCTTCTCCCTGCCTTGGCCACCCACAAAGGATTGTGCAGAACCCCTCTTCTTCCCCTGGGCCAAGGAGGGTGGGTGGGCTGGGGAGAAAAAAGAGAAACACAAGAAATGAACTGGAACAATTCAAGACTACACTGGAGTCCAGAGAAAGGATTGGGCCTAGACCTGTGATTTCATTGGCGTAGGGAACTCCCAGAGGAGGAAACACCATCTATTAATTCAGGTCAAACCAAATGATAATGATCATGATGATGATAATTATAATAATAACTGGCATTTATATAATACCTACTATGTTCCAGATACTTAGCAAAGTCATTTTTATCTTTACAACAACCCTCAGAGGTAGGTATTATTATTATCATCCTCATTTTATTGTTGGAGAAACTGAAGCAAACCAATTAGGTGACTTGCCCAAGGTCACACATCTAATTTGTCCAAGCTAATAAGTTCTGAGGCCCAATTTGAACTCATATTTTTTCTATTCTAGTCCCAGTGCTCCATCCACTTCACCACCAGCTGCCTGTTAGTGTTAGCAAGTTGTCTGACCCTTAGAGGTAAAGTCACTTGTCCACAGTTCCACTGCCATATGTCAGAGGCAAGTCTGTTCCTGGCTAGAAAGCCGACTCTAACCCAGTACTCTAGGCTGCCACTTATTCCTAGAGAGGAGAGGAGAAATGGGCCTCCCTCCTTTTACTGGAGAGGTGGGAGATTATGGGTGTGGAACATGGCATTTATTACCAGATTCACTTGCTGTGTTATTTTCCCTGAGTTGCCTTTTTCTCTTAAAAAAATTATTCCAAGCAGTACTGGTAGGGTTGTGTTTGTAAATGAAATTGGTGGAAAGATAAAATATATTAATTTTAAAAAATGTTTAAGAGATGACTTCATTGTCTAAAAGGACCAACCTCAAACTATGCCATGGAAGAAAAAGTCTGGAGTCCAAAGTCTGGCCAGCTGTACACCTTTACCCAGGGTGCTTGCCATTTCTATGTACTGCTAAATGCCCTCCCAACCCTGACATTCTGGGTTCTAAGGACTCTCCCAGCTCTGATATTCTCTGTTCTAAGATCTCTCCCAGCTCTGACATTCTCTGTTCTAAGGTCTCTCCCAGCTCTGACATTCTCTGTTCTAAGGTCTCTCCCAGCTCTGACATTCTCTGTTCTAAGGTC
>NW_025358616.1:0-1085 GCF_016433145.1 Gracilinanus agilis | reverse complement strand
TCCACCTGATGTCAGTGCATAGAAGAGAATGCCTCAAAGACAGATTATTGAAGCAAGACACTGAAAGTACCCACTACAAAAAAATCTTCAATGAGATGGTGAATCAGGTTCATGAGAGATGATACATTGGAACTATGAGAAGATGAGGTCATTTTTGTCAATATTAGCCTCTTCTAAATTAAGTACATGAGGCTTATCTCCTTCAAACTAAAAAAAATCTCATGGGGATTGAAATTATTATTGAAATTCAAGTTTCATATACACATAAATATATAATATATTTATAAATATATATCAATAGATATAGACATTAATACACATTCATGATGTGCATGCATACATATATACATATATTATAAAAACAAGATATATACATCTCTTATATGTATATATCTTATATATACATGCACAAAAAATAGATGTGTGTATCCAAAATAGATATAAGGTAATTTGGGGGTGAAGGCACCAATATAGGTGGAGATCTTATCACAAGACTTTAGATCTAAAAGAGAGATCTTAAAAGTGACCTGAAAGATCTCAGAGATCAGCTAGTCCACTTGCAACCTCCCAGTTTACAGATGGGAAACTGGGGTCTAGAGATGTTAAGTGACTTGCTTGAAATCACACAATTAGTATCAGAGTTGTGATTTGAACCATTGTCTTGTGACTTGAAGGAAAAAAAAAGTTTTACAAGTAACATGGCATATGACATAAACTTTGAAGGAAACTAAAGATTCTAAGAAGTAGGGTTGATGAATAGTATCTTACAGGAATGAAGGTCAATCAAGAAAAAGCATAGAGATGGGGAATAATGGGAAAAGGGTTTTTGTTGGAGTCAGAAAGACCTAAGTAAAATTCTGTTCCTGACAATAGATTTATGACCATCAACAATTTTGTCAACCTCTCAGTGCTCCAAGCAACTCTCTAAAACTGTAATTTACATTATATTTGACAATATACATTAGAGAATGGAGTTTCTTTATAAGAGTCCCACACAATTATAGAATAATAAGTCTAGATCAAAAAATGCAAGGAAAATTATATATATGTGTATATATATTATATATATATACACACATATATAT
>NW_025358615.1:0-6436 GCF_016433145.1 Gracilinanus agilis | reverse complement strand
ATATATTTATATATATATATATATGACATTTCATCCTATACAATTTCTCACTGTTTCCTCTAAGTATATTTCCTCTGGCTACTCCAATGATAAGTTAAGAGTTACCAATATCATATTTTCTTATAGGAATGCAAATAATTTGAACTTATTGGGTCCCTAAAATTTTTTTTTGTTTGTTTTTTTCTTTTCCTTTCTTAATTACTTTTTGGTGAATCTCTTGAGTTCTATGTTTGAGCATCAAATTTTCGGTTTAAGTCAGGTTTTTTCATTAGGAATGCTTAGAAGTCTTCTATTTTGTTAAATGACCATACTTTCCCCCACAAGAATACAGTTAATTTTGCTGGGTAGTTGATCCTTGGTTGTAGACCTAGTTCCCTTGCTTTCTGGAATATCATATTCCATGCCTTCCAGTCCTTCAATGTGGATGCAACCAGGTCCTATGTTATCCTAACTGTGGTTCCATGATATCTGAATGGTTTCTTCTTAGCAGTTTGTAGTATCTTTTCCTTGGTTTGGTAGTTTTTTTTAATTTGGCTACAACATTCCTGAGCATTGTCAACTGGGGATTAAATATAGGAGGTGATCTGTGGATTCTTTCAATCTCCACTTTTCTCTCTTGTTCAAGAATGTCAGGGCAGTTTTCTTGGATAATTTCCTGTAGAAAAATGTTCAGGCTTTTTCTTTTGTCATGATTTTCTGGTAGTCCAATAATTCTTAAATTGTCTCTTCTGGATCTATTTTCCAGGTATGTAGTTTTATCAATGAAGTGTTTCATATTTTCCTCAATTTTTTCATTCTTTTGATTTTGTTTTATAGACTTATGCTGCCTTGTGATGTCATTTGATTCTAGTTGTTGGATTCTAATTTTTAAAGACTGAATTTCATCCCTGGCTTTTTGGTCATTCTTCTCCTTCAGATCTGTTTTTCTTTGTAGATCATCTTTCACTTTCTTTGCCTTATTTTCAAGCTGGTCAATTCTGGCTTTCAAGACACTATTTTCTTGCCCCTACCTTAATTGTTTTTGAATTATGTTTTGAGTTCATCCAAAGCCTGAGTTCAATTCACTGCAGTTTCTTCATTTTTTGCTTGGTGTTCCTTGGTCCTCCTCTGTTCCATTTGCTCTTTATTCATTACTTGGATAGAAGTTGTTGATTGTAATTTTTTTTCTTTTTCTGTTGTTTACTCATATTTTTTCCTTATTTGCTCCCAGTCATTTGCATATAATCTTGCTCCTCTAATTATTTGCTGGATCTGTGGGTTTGGGCTATTCTGTCCTGAAGGGGCTTCTTCTTTGCTCTGCTAATTGACTAGATTGGATTGATGGAATATTAATGAGCCCTGAGGTTAGATCTTCCCCAGTTGGGAGCAGAAGCTGAAGTTATAGGTGAAGTTATGGAGGCTGAAGGGAGTTGTGCTTTCTGCTCTGTTATCAAGGTATTCTTTTTGGATTTGTAGCCTTCACCCTGGCATCCAAATCAGCAGGATTCTTAAAGTGGATCTCAGTGCAGTTGGTGGGGGAAGGGTATTGGAGATTCTAATACACTGTTGATTTAGATGTGAACTGATAAATCCATTCTAGAGAACAATTTGGGACCATGCCCAAAGGGCCACAAAACTGTGCTACCCTTAACTCAGCTATACCATTACTAGATTTGTATTCCAAAGAGATCAAACATAGGGCATGAGGATCTATTTATTCAAAAGTATTTATGGAAAAAGTCTTCTTTGTGGAGGCAAAGAACTGGAAGTAGAAAGGATGTCCATCAATTGGAGAAGGGGTGAACAAGTTGTGGTATATGATTATAATGGAATACTATCATGCCATAAGAAATGACAAGCAAGACAATCACAAAAAAAACCTGGAAACACTTATATGGAATGATGTGAAGTGAAGTGATCAGAACCAGGGGAATATTGAATACAGTAACAACAATACTGTATGATTATCAGCTTTGAATGACAGCTATTATCAACAATTCAAGGATCCAGGACAACTCCAATAGACTCATGAGGAAAAAGGTTACCCATTGCCATAGAAGGAATTGATGGAGTCTGAATGCAGATCAAAGTATACCATTCTTTGAGACTGATGATTTTGTTTTCTTCTTTCCTTTTTTTAAAATTAGATTGACCAGTACTTTATCAATTTTGTTTGTTTTTTCAAAGTATCAGCTTCAAGGCTTATTTATTAATTCAATAGTTCTTTTACTTTTTATTTTATTGATTTCCCCTTTAATTTTTTTAATCTCTAATTGAGTTTTTAACTGGGGATTTAATTTGTTCCCTTTCTAGTTTTTTAATTTGCATGCCCAGTTCATTGATCTTTGCCCTCTCTAATTTGTTAATATATGTACTCAAGGATATAAATTTCCCCCTGAGTACTGCCTTAGCTACATCCCACAGAGTTTGGTAGGATGTCTCATCATTGTCAGTCTCTTCAATGAAATTATTGATTGTTTCTATGATTTCTTCTTTGACTAACTGGTTTTGGAGAATTATGTTGTTTAATTTCCAAGTGGTTTTTGATTTGCCTCTCCAGGTGCCCTTACTAATTATTATTTTTATTACATTATGATCTGAGGTTACATTTATTATTTCTGCTCTTTTGAATTTGTTTGCCATGATTCTATGCCCTAGTGCATGGTCAGTCTTAGTGAATGTACCATGTGTAGTTGAAAAGAAGGTGTATTCCTTTTTGTTCCTATTTATTTTTCTCTTCATATCTATTAAATCTAATTTTTCTAGGATTTCATCCACCTCTCTTATCTCTTTCTTATTTAATTTTTGGTTTGATTTATCTAGATCTGAAATAGGAATATTTAGATCTCCCACTAGTATGGTTTTACTATCTATTTCCTTCTTAAGCTCAGCCAATTTCTCCTTGAGGAATTTGGATGCTATACCATTTGGTGCATACATGTTGATTACTGTTATTTCCTCATTGTCTAAACTGCCTTTTATCAGGATGTAATTACCTTCCCTGTCTCTTTTAATCATATCTATTTTTACTTTGGCTTTGTCAGAAATCATGATTGCCACTCCTGCCTTTTTTTCCTCATTTGAAGCCCAAAAGATTTTGCTCCAGCCCTTGACCTTAAGCCTGTGTATGTCCACCTGCCTTATGTGTGTTTCTTGTAGACAACATATGGTAGCATTTTGGTTTCTAATCCATTCTGCTATTTGCTTCTGTTTTATGGGCAAGTTCATCCCATTCACATTTAGAGTTATAATTATCAGTTGTGTATTCCTTAACATTTTGGTATCCTTTCCTAGTTCTACCCCTTCTTCTTACGCTATTTCCTTTTAAACCAGTGGTTTATTTTAGACCAGTCCCCCTTGTCCCCTCCCTTGATTTACTTCCCTTTCCACCCCTCCCTTATTATTCCCCTCTTTTTATTTTTTAAGGCCTAATGAATTCCCTCAGGACAATTTTGAGGGATTTATGGAAAAGAATGCTACCAACATTCAGAGGAAGAACTGTAGGAGTTGAAACACAGAAGAAAAACAACCTCTTGAACACATGGGTTGATGCGGGCATGGTTGGGGATGTAGACACTAAATGACCACACCAATGCAACTATCAATAATATGTAAATAAGTCCTGATTGATCACACATGTTAAAACCAGTGGAAATGTGTGTTGGATATGGGGGGACTAAGAGGGGTGAAGGGGAAATAAAAACAAGAATCATGTAACCATGGAAAATTTTTCTATAAAAATAAAATATTAAAAAAAAACAAAGTATACCATTCTTCATTTTATTTCTTCTGCAATTTTCTTCTCTAGTGTAAGCAATTTGTCTTTTTTTTCACAATATGATGAACGTGGAATTATGAATTGTATGATTTATCCGAAACCTATATTATATTACCTGAGTTTGGGATAGGAGGGAATGGGGAAGAGACAGGGAGAGAATGAGAATTGCGAAATGTCAGAAAACAAAGATTAAAAATCGTATCAACATGTAACTAGAAAAATAAAAAAAATTAAAAACCAAGATATCTGATGAACAGAAATGTAAGATAAGATATTAGGAAATGAGGTTAGGTTTGGATAAATACTTCTTGGAATGATCATCATAGAGATAATAATTGAATCATTGGAGGCTGGTGACATTGCCAAATACAATATCATAGAAAAAGAAGAGATGAGAGAACCAGAAAGTCATAGAAAACAGCCAGTGTTAATTGGTGATAACTAGTTTAAAATCCATAGAGATACTCTGAACAAGTTACCAGACTAGTAGGAGTAGAAACAGGAGATTGTATTGTTTTGAAAATCCACAAAGAAGGGAGTATCAGGAAGAGGTGATCAGGAAGAAGTGATATAAAAGTGTCCTGTAAAAGCTTGAAGAAAGGTGACAAAAGATGAGGATTGAGAAAATACTTTATTTTTGGTTATTAAGAGATTACTGGTACCTGAAGAACTCAGTTTCAGTTGCATATTAAGATTGGAAACCAGACTGAAGAGAGTTAAGAAGAGAATGAGAAGAAAGGAAGTAGCTGCATTGATTTTATGTGACTTTCTCAAAAACAAGTAAGAAATCAGAACCAGGAAAACAATTTTTATAATAATTGTAATAGCATGAAAGAAAATAGCTTAGAAATATTTAAGAATTGTAATAAATGAAATAATATAATGTCTGATGATAAAGCATGCTTACTTACTATCTCTTCGCAGAGAGGTGATGAACCTAGAAGATGATGTAGCCACTATATTCATTCTTTTCTTGACTATACTTATTTGTTAAAAGGAAAGACTTGCTTTGTGATTTTTTTTTATTTTGTTTGTTTTTTGGTGAGGAGAGGAGTGGGAATTAGATGGGTAGTAATAATAATGTCAAAAAGGAGAGAGAGGAAAAGATGACAAAATATTAATAATATACATAGAAGATCAGAAAGAAGTCTTGATGGGGACATAGATAAACACTGTTGCTACTATCAAGTTAAATTTATGTCTAAAACAGAACAAATGACTCTGTGAAATAGAAATCTTTTTTCTATTCTTTGTTTAATAATAACTAACATTCATATGTCACTATATGCTAGTCATTATGATAAATACTCTTAAATAATATTTAATCTTCAAAATGACTCAGAGCTGGTATTATATACTCATTTTAAAGATGAAGAAACTGAGGCAAATAGAGGTTAAATGACTTGTCCACTGTGACAGAGCTGAGAAGTATCTGAGGCCAGATTTGAATTGAAGTCTTCCTGATTCCAGGCTGGGCAGTATTTTTACTGAGTCATTTATATTAATTGATATTCACTAACTTTCTAGCTGGAAAGGGTTTTTATAAAGGCAATCACATGTTGAATGAAAAACAGAACTCTGTCTTGTTTTCAGATGAAAATAGCCTCATATAATAGCTATCTCTAATGGTGTATGTAAAATGATATATTGAAACATTGGTAGGGAATCTGAGTTTGAATTCCATATCAGTTACACTTCTCAACCTAAGTTGGGAGATTATCTGTAAAATGGAACTTGTAGTAGTACACACCTAATAGAACTGATATAAAAAGACTAAATGTGATACTATATGTCAAATTAATAAATCTTAAAGTATCATCTAACTGTCTATTATACCCTATTCTTTCTTGGTGTAAGGATGCAGGATGGGACAAAAAGAGCCAGAAGAAGGCCATTGGTGACAATTACTGACAGTTGGAACCAAAGAGGATTCTGAGAGGCTCTGGAGGAGGAAGGAAGGGAAGGGACTTCCAGCGGAGGACTGAGAGAGGGAGGAGGAGAAAATCCCAGATTGAATCCAGTCCTGAGGGCTTCCTGAGGATCTTTCTTTGGACATTGAAACCCTGATTCCCTGGTCAAAGGCATCCCATTGCTTCTCACCCATCAAGACTTCAACCATAGAATCATCTAAGTTTTGGGATTCCATTTTGGGAGCAATCTCTTAGTCTCCTTCTCCCATTACCCAACCTTACTGAGAGACCCTTTCCAGTTTGTCTTGCAAATATAGGAAAGGATAGAAATAGGAAATAGAAATAGAAAATGAAGGAGAAGAGGTGAGGGGAGATGCTTAGGAGTGAGAATCCCTAAGGTTCCCACCCTAGTGTTGGATAACATAGAAATAGAGAAGAGGGCACCCCCAAATCCCTCTGCCCTTCACCCCTTTTCCCAACCCCTAAATTGCAAATAATAAAAGACATTCATTAGTCAGATAGCATTCCAGAGTGCCTGAGAGATGAGGGAGAGAGGAATTACATCTTGGTCTGGCTGCCTTCATCTTGGAGCCAGACCACCGGCTGTGAAGTTGACTGACCTCGGGGGAGGCTTGCTGAACCCCGCCCTCATTCAGAATCAGTTTGAGGTATCCAATACCTCATCTTATAGAGAAGCCTTGTTCCTAACTCCTGTGGGGTGGCACGACCATCCAGGTCACCCAATTTAGGGATGACACCCCTTCGAAGT
>NW_025358614.1:0-1252 GCF_016433145.1 Gracilinanus agilis | reverse complement strand
TAGTACAATGTTAAATAATAGAGGTGATAATGGGCATCCTTGTTTTACTCCTGATCTTATTGGGAAGGCTTCTAATTTATCCCCATTGCATATGATGTTTGTTGATGGTTTTAGGTATATACTGTTTATTATTTTTAGGAAAGGTCCTTCTATTCCTATACTTTCCAGTGTTTTCAATAGGAATGGATGCTGTATTTTGTCAAAGATCCTGGTCCTTTTTTTTTTCCTTCTCCCACCAATGGCATGGTTGGCCAGGGCTGGGTGCAGAATAGCCGGTTATTGTCCATGGGCTCAGCCCCAGTGGGCAGATCCAGCAAAGGCCGGCTTTCTGAAGGGATATCCAATGTCTGTCAGCTGCCATTGTCCTCCCCAGGCCCCAGGCTGAGTGACCTTTTCACCCTCTGCTTCCCTTTCAGCTGAGGTCCTTTAGGTCAGGCCCTCTGCAGGGCCCCGGCCCGGTCTGGGGAGCCTGAGAAGCCGGCTTCCCCCTCGAACCCCAAGCCGGCCCAGATGGGGCTTGTCCCATCCACCAGAGTCTACCTGGTTTGCTTCCGTGCAGGAAAAAAATATTTTATGTTATATATAATACAATGTCTAAGATGTTTTATTGTATTATATAATAAACCATTTTATTATATATAATATAGAATTTATTATATAACACATAATTTATTATTTAATACAATTTCTTAGCTCCATTTCCCCCTAAACTTTGGAGCATAAAGGACTGTGAACAGGAGAAGAGCATCCCCCCCCACCCCAATTCCATTTTCCCATCCCGGGGCCCTGATGAATGTGACTAGCAATGGGGGAAGTAGACCTTTTAGCCCCTGAAATGGAGACAGACAGGCCCAGAATGTAGTCACCATATTGGAAAGAACACTGGATTTGGGGCCAGGAAAAGTGGTTGGGATCCACGATTTTCTCTTATTGCCTATGTAGCTTTGAACAAGCTGCTTCTCCTTTTCTGGGCCTTGGTTTTCTAGTCTGTAAAATGAGGGGCTTAGGCTAGTCAGAGGGTCTTAACATTATTTTGTGACATGATCCCTCTGGTGGTCTGGAAAGCCAGTGGTCCCCTTCTTATTAGCATGGCTTTAGAATCATAAAATCCAATACACAGGCTTACAAAGGAAACCACTCCTGAAATACAGTGGTCAAACTATTCTTTATTTTATTTTAAAATATTTTATTATATGTAATAAAATAGTTTAAAACATTTAAACTATTTTATTTTATATTATATATAATAAAC
>NW_025358613.1:0-8400 GCF_016433145.1 Gracilinanus agilis | reverse complement strand
GGCGGCCCCCGAGGCTCCGGGCTCGGCCTCTGGGAGACCATAGTACAGCTTCAGCATCCCGTGTGCCTTGCGCCGCCTCTCCGGGGCTTCGGGCCCCTCTGGAGACGCCCCCGGCCCCGGCCCAGCCGACGCCTCCATCACCGCCTGGCCAGCTAGGGAGCCCCAGCTGAGCACAGCAGGTCACTTCCGGCTGAAGGGAAGCGGTCCTGCCCGAAGCGGGTCCCCCGGTGGAGCTCGGTCCGTCCGGAAAAAGGTACCCCCCCGCCGCAGACGCCCGTGACGATGGTTCCAGTTGCGCAGGTGCAAAGAGGCTCCTCCAGCCCGGCCGCCCTCTTGAGAAGCTCCTGGTGACGTGGAGCCGCCTGAGTTCAAATGCTACCCCCGCCCCCACCCTCTGTGTGATCTCAGGCAACTCATTTAATGTTTGCCTCAGTTTCCTCAGTTCTAAGATGAGGATAATAACAGGGCCTCCCTCCCAGGGTTGTGCTGAGCACTGGAAAGTGCTTAGCACAGTGCCTGGCACAGTAGCTAGGGTTTAAATGTTGTTTATCGGGGTCCCGGCCCAGCTGTCCAGGCCTAGGACTATGAGTTGGGAGGGTCCCAGGTGGCCCCAGAGACTGCCCAACCCCCCCTTCTACAGATGAGGAAACTGAGGCCCAACGAGCTTAAGGAACATACCCTCCATTTCCCAAGTTTTTAATAGCAGAAGTGGACCAGAACCCAGATCCCACAATTCCAGAACAGGGTTCTCACTATTCAGTGCATCTCATCCCAGCTGGGGCTGGGGGCAATCGCCTCTCTTCCTGCACAGCCTGGAGGCATGGAGTGTGTACAAAGAACTGTAAGAGATCAAATGGTGTGCCCACCGCCCAGGAGACAAGTGAGAATCAGGCCCTGGGGTGGAAAAGGAAGGGCGGTGGAATTTGTGTCCCATCTCCTTTGGAAATACCATCAGTGTAGCAAGAGGAATTGCTCCAATCAAATCCTGTTCTGCCATTCACAGGACCAGTTTAGCTGGTCCTGGAATATCAGAACATTTCCTAATGGACACAATTGGCTGATGATCCCCAACTTAAGTGGTCATTGTGAAATTATTACTCAGTTTTGGAACTCCACCCTGATGCTGAGATGGTCGGATGAGTAAGAGAGGAGGAGCTCGCCTGGCCCTCGTACCTGGCAGATGCCAAGTGTTGTCTTTTACCCCTTCAGTCCTCCTCCCCTGCCCACACTTACACACCTTCCACCTCAACAACAGAATTAAATGGAACTTCCGAAAAGAGAATGCAAACAGACTCTCCCAGTAGGATCACCATTCCCTAATGCTCTCCCCCATTGGAACATAGCTTGTGGACAGGCCTTATTTAGATGTGTATCCCGGAGTCAGTGCTTCCTCAGTGTTGGTTGAGTGGATTCAAAGTGAGATTCCCAGAGCTGATCCTAGGCCCAATCGACAAACACCTGCTGCAAGCACTGGACGCCCCCTGCCTGCCCTCAGGAAGCTCACTATGTTTAGGGGACAGCAAGAAGACCAGCCTGGATGAAACTGGTAATTAATTTGTGCAAAGAAGACAAGGTCAGAAAGCCACATTGTGCAGGGCCTTGAAAGCCAGACTAAAAAAAACTAGCTTTGATCTAGTGTTTCAATCTGAAGCATGAAGTTAACACGGATTATGGGTAAAGCCCCAAATCTGAAGAAGACCACAATCTGAATTCCTGCTCTGCCACTCTCTGGGTGACAGACAAATCATGTGACTGTCTGCCATTTCCTTTACAAAATGAGGTTAGATTAAATGATTTCCCAGCACAAATATACTATAAAACTCTAAAATGCCAAGATTTGGGGGGGGGGGTTTGGAGCTTTTATTTTTAAACCTTTACCTCTTATCTTGTTATTAGTTGTCTAATTAATTATCTTGTCTTATAATTGACTAATTGATACTACTAAGAATCAGTTCCAAGATAAGAGTGGTAAGGGCTAGACATGGAGTCGTTACTTGTCCAGGGTAACACAGGTAATGTTTGAGGCCAGGTTTGAACCCAGGACTTCCTGTCTCCAGGCCTGGCACTCTCCCCATAGATGGAGCTTATCTTTAAACCCCATTGGGATAATTGGTTTGCCTCTGACTCTTGGGCCACAGACGCAAATTGCTTCAAATGAACATTACCCTTATCTCCAGAAAAGATGTTGAATTCTCTACTACTCCATTCTCCATCCCTGCACACCCTTCCTTGGCTGCCTCTTCCCTCAACGGGCTCCCTCCTGATCAGAGTAGAAGCTCCTTAAAGGAAGGGCCTGTTTAGTCCTTGTATTTGGATCCCTAATGCTTGGCCCCTCGGAACTTGAAGTGCTCTCATTCATTTGCTCCTGAGAAATCCCTAGGGGTTCAATTAAACTGGCACTCTCCAGTCGTGGCCATCTCTTCCCCCATGACAGGGCTTTCCCATTAAGTATACTCCATATCTCCCCATCACCAGCCTCTCCTGCTTAAAGGAGGCAACAAACCCCAATGGGAAGCCTGGTGTATGCTTAGCCCTGTAGACCCTCTGGTGGAGGAGACATAGTCTGTGCACTTAAGGAACTCAGGAGTCTAGAGAGGATGAGGGTATAATAGGCTCTAAGTGCTTCACAAGTACAAGACTGAGAAAAATAGCTAGACAATTAACGCACACACACATACACACCCCAATCTGGGGGGAGGGGTGTTAATACATTGCCTATAAGGTTATTAATAAGCTGGAGTATATCCAGAAGAGAGCAGCCTTGAGACTATGACTAGCACTTGTCAGCTGGTGAAATTTAGCCTGGAAAAAATGGTGGGACAGGAGGGTCAAGAGAATTGTCTTCAAATATTCCAAGGGGCATGTTGTAGAAGGATCAGCCTTTTATTTGGATTCAAAAGGCAGAACTAGGGTTAATAGGCGGGGACTGCTGAGGTACAACACTTGGGCTAGTTGTCCAACTAGTAGATCTCACCCCACTTGGGATGGGCAGCCACAGCCTTGGAAATTATCTGCCCAGCCCATTGGAGAGTTATCACTGATGCAATTCAGACTTCTTTGGATCAGATGGCCCTAAAGTCTTTCCCAGTTTTGCTATGCTACTAAGAATCGGGAGAAGTTGGTATGGATTGGCTAATGCCTGCTTCTTAGAAGTAGAACTCAAAAGATGAGCAGCATTTCATCGGGAAGAGGCCCCAAATGTGGTAAATGGCCTGGGTGGCAGAGTGGACAACATGGGGGCTGCATAATGGCAGAAAGTGAGAAATGAGGCAGGATGCAGATACGTAGTTGACTGTTCATGAAATCTCTCCTCTGTGCTTAGCTCAACCCTGGGCTAAACTGAGTGGCAGCATTAAAATCCCATAGATGTAGGAGAGGTTTATTTGGGCCCTAGGCAATCTTCCCAGGAGCCTGCTGTAGTCACAACACCCTAGCTGACAGAGGGGTGGGCCCATCTTTGGATCTGCCCAGTTCTCACAGCAGAAGCCAGATGACCCCTTGTTGGAGCTATAGAGAATGCCTGTGTCGTGTAGGTAGGGGCAATGGCCTCAGCCACCCTCCAGCTCTAAAATCTTAACTTGATTACAAAAAGTCTGGATCAGATCAATGTCAGAGCCTTCCCAGGGCCTCCACCACCTCATTCCAGCCTCTTTTCATCCTAGGACCCTTCACAGGACATTCAGGTCATCCTTATCTACTCTCCTTATCTACATTACTTCATGGAATGACTGCTTCTGCTATGAACTCTTATTAAAAGTCCAAGCTAGGGGACCCCTCCTCCAGAAAGCCCCTCCTGATCTCCACTGCTTTTTTGTTGGGGGACAGAGTTCCTATTTCCCACAGAGTTCTACCTAGCTCCCTTATATCTCTCTATCCTAAAACATCAGTCCTTCATGCAAATGTGTCACCCACTCTCCCACCAGGATTTCCCCCAAAGTCCATGACTGAGACATGTTCAGCCTGGGGCTCCCCACCCCTAAGCTCAGGGCCTACATCCTTAAAGTTTGTTGAACTGAATCCGGTAACTGGGCCCCTCTTCTGGCTTCTTACAGGAACTCTAGACATCCCTTTGAAGCCACACAGGTGTCTATGGCTACACGCATCTCCCTCGTGGGGACAATCTTCCTAACCAGTGACATGGCAGCTTCTCTTCAGGAAGGGCCAGTGTCCAGGGAGCTCACCAGGCCCTATGGTTCCTTCCAATTGTCTCTAGATTCTAGAACCCTCTGGCCATTCCAGAGCCACAGTGGCTCCTCCTCCCCTGTGTTCCAGAGCTGTCAGTGAGAGGAAAGGTCTGTGGTCTGGTTTGAGGCTTTGGCTCTGCTGCCATGCGCTATCGGGACAGGATCACGGTGCTCCTCTTCCCCCCGGGGGTGGTGCTGACGATGGCAGCGATGCTCCTCTTCATCCTCCATGTGAGTGTGTTCGCCAATGATGTGCATCACTTCTGTATCACCCGTCAGTTCAACTACATGAGCTTCAATAGCACCATTATCCTGCTGGTGAGCTGGCCAGGGCACATGGGCCCAGAGGAGGTGGGCAGGGGTGGGGAGGAGGAAGGGTGGCAAGGGAAAGCCTACTGGGGGGCAGGGGAGGGCCCTCTCTTTCCATGGCATGGGGGCTCCAGTTCTCGCAGGTGATGAGTATCTGGTGGGCCTCAATGGGGTCACTCTTCGCGGAGATGATTGAGGACAAGATTCTAAGATGCTTTGCTCTGACCATCCTGAGTAAGTGTGGGAAGTCTGTGGGGTTGGATGGGAGAGAAGGGAACACCCATACTGGGAAGGGCCCAAAATGGAAGAACACGACTCATTATTCTGGAGCTCCAGGAGGAGCAGGGGAGGCTGGGGACCATCATCAGCCCCTCTCGCCACAGTGCTCAACACAGCCATGTTTATCAACCGCGTCACCTTGGAGTTCCTCACCATCAACTACCGGGAGGAGAAGCACTAAAAGGCTGATGAGGGGCCGGACTCAAGACCCCGGCGGGAAGGAAAGGCCTGGGCTTGGCTATGATAAAGTCTGTTGTTTATTTTCAATGCCACAGTTTTTCCTGAGGGAGAGGGAGTATGGAGGGGAACTGGGTAGGGGTGGGCTGGTGTTCCAGGGATGCTCCCAAGGAAAAGCAGGTCAGGGGGATAGAACTCAGCCCCAAGTGAACTCATGACCTGAGTGGCAGCAACAGCCAAAGGGACCTTGTCTTCTCGATCTAGTGGGGTTTTAGTGTCTCAAGAGACTGGAGTGGAGAGAAGTGAACAGGGGAACCATTCTAGGGGATGAGATGGCACCCTCTCTGCCCCCCACAGGCCTTGACTCTCCTCCCAGTTAGGTGTGAGGAAGGAGGAGAGGGATGGGATTCAGGCTGGGCCCACACGGATGTGAGGGTTCATGAGAGGGTCTAGGTTAGGGTCACTGTCAGCTGCAGCCCGGCCCAAGCGCGACATGAGAATCAAGAGGGCCAGGAAACCCAGGGCTCCCAGCAGAACTAGTAGCCCAGCCCTCTGCATCAGGGTCAAGGGTCGTTTTCGGGGCCCTGCCTGGCTCCTGAGGGAGAGAGGTTGAGTCAAGATCTCATTGGGGCAAGCCCCACCCCATTCAATGTCTGCCAGTTTCAATCCTATCCCATCCAGCCTCCCTCTCCTTCCCATAAGCTCTGGGAAACCCATCTACTCTCCTAATGCTCACCTCCCTCTGGGCCATACTGCCTCCCCTCCATCCTAACTCCCCAACCCATCTTCTCCTTTCTGCTGCCTCAGGACCATTGCTAAGTGTCTATCCTGGCCACCCATCCTCCCTTAATACCTTAGTAGCTGGGCCAACCATCCCAGAGCAGGCCTCCGGCGGTATTTGTCATCATCACAGTCACTTTGGGGGCTGGGATCCCGATCCACTTCCCGTGCCCGATCCCCTTCCCGTGCCCGATCCCCTTCCCGGGTGTCGTAGACTTTTCGAGGAGCAGAGGCTATTGTCAGGGACCAGAGAGGAGAATGTGAGAGAGGGCAATTTCCTCTGGCTACTTCAACCTTTCCTTTCCTGGCACCAAAAAGAAGCATCAAGCCAGCAAGCAAGGCCCATTCCAGGCCAAGGGGCAGGAGATACAGTTGTTCTCTCCCCTCTTATCTCTGCTCCATCCCAACCACTATTGGGATGATAGGAAGATAACATATGTACCCCTCCCACCTCTCTCTAGTCCATATCTTCAAAGACTAGTAGCTTATAATGGAGATCCTCTAGTTCTGATGCCTTCCCCTGGATCCTGCCCCCAGTTCTCACCTGTCAAGGGCTCAGGGCTACCCATATGGATTATGGCATGCTTCTCAGGCTGGGCGGGGGGAAGAGCAATAGGCTGGGAAGGGGAGGGTGTGCTACTGTAGAAAGATGGATCATCTTCGTCATCGCAGTGGGAATCATCTAGCCCTAAAGGGCTACTTGCTAAAGACAAGAGAAAACCATGAGAAGAGGAATCAAATAAACTTGGGGCCTGGGAGCGGGGTACAGATAGATGGCAGTGTCACTTACTATTGAAGCCAGACCAATTAGAGAAGCCAGAAGTCTCAAGGGTCTGAGAGGTTGGGGTCACTTCATCAATCTGGAGAAAGAAGCCCAGAGACCATTACGCACAAGTCATCTAACCCTGGGCCATAGATCTGATCTTTGTGGCAGTTCTTGGGCCCTTCCATGCCTTTCTTAACCCCAACTGCTCCAAGTCTCTCACCAGTGGAAGGCCCAGCCCAGCTCGAGCCCAGTTGACAGTTGACAGTTTCTTCCTCAAGGCAATGGCCACAGGGCCCGCAAGGTTGGCAGGAGGAAAGATGGGGCCACTACAGCTAGGGCATTGGTAACCGGCAGGTGCTGTATTTCGAGGCAGCTGGGCAGCTCGTTCATTAAGGCATGACCAATGGAATAGATCTTCCAGGAAGCGATGGTGTGGGAAAGGAAGGAAAGAAGATATTCACACCATCATCCTCCCAGTCCTCAACCTTTCCACTTGTCTCCCTAATGCTTATTTTCCCATCTTTCCCAAGCCTTGACAAAACTTTGAGAACAATCCACTTCTAAACCATGCCCACTGCTTCCCTCAAACTTGAGAAACTTTAAGACTCCCCAACCCAGGGAACTTATCTATGTAGAACCAGAGAGTTAAGAAAACCGTTAAATTACCTTGAATTCTTGGGAGTTATCAAAATAGCTGAGTAGTGACATCAGAAAACACATTACATAACCTCTAACTTGGTACTTTTATAAATTCTGAAAACTCTAAAAGCCCAATTCAAATGCTTCTTTCTTCATGAAGCTTTCCCTAATTCCCTAACAGGTAAAAACCCTCTTGGGTTTCTCTTAGTCCTCTGCATTTGAGAGGTAGCACAGTATAAAAGACATAAAGACTCCAGAATTTAATTCTGCCTCAGTCGCTTATGATGCTGGGAAGGTCCCTGCACTTGTTTTCTCATCTTCAAAATGGGAAGATACTCCTTGTACTGACCCTACAAACTTACACGACTCAAAAGCAGTTGAAATGTAAAATGCCTCTAAAGACTGAAAGCTCTACGTTATCATCAACTGTTAAATCACAAGCGAAAGAGA
This sequence comes from Gracilinanus agilis, assembly GCF_016433145.1. Lineage (NCBI taxonomy): Eukaryota > Metazoa > Chordata > Mammalia > Didelphimorphia > Didelphidae > Gracilinanus > Gracilinanus agilis. Next base: position 816 of record NW_025358613.1, on the reverse strand, counting down.
GGTGGATGGAATATGTGGATAAGGTCACTCCCTTTCCCTGTGCAGGCGGGCTGGAACCTTAGCTTAGTCTGAGAGGGCTGTCCAGAGAACCAAGGGACTAAGAGACCTGCCTAGGGTGACCAGCATGGCTCTAACAAAGGAAGGACTGTGATCCTCAGTCTTCCCCTACGGCTCTCTACTCCCTTCTGCTACTGCTTGTCACAAACTTGACTCTAAAAGTTCACTTTCATGCTCAGAAATCCAAATTCTGCTGGCCTTTGAGTTTCCTGACTTATCCTGGCCACCACGAAGTGCTTGTTTCCCTTTGCTGAGATCCAGTTGAAGTCAGTTCTGGGCTCACCATAACAGACAAGGCGGGTGGTCTCCCTTGTGGAAAGGAGGGTGCAGCAAAGAAGGCAGTTGGGGTTGTAGTCACTGTCCTGGAGCCACTGCAGGTAGGACTGGACAATGCACTGAGGAGGGGAGGCGGAACAGACAAAGGGGGTCAGAGCAGGAAAGGGGGAGCTTCTTCCTGCAGTCAGGTTCAATCGAGGCCTCCACAAGACGGAGCCCCCAGCCTCAAGAGCCCCAGCCCTCCCAGCCTCGTCCCAGGCCCCGCCCCCCGCGCCCACCTTGGAGTGGTTGGCCACCAGGCAGTGCTCGCACACGTTGACCCGGTGCTCAAAGCAGAACAGGTTGGTCACCTTCCTCTTGGGGCACTTACAGAGCCCCATGGTCTCCCGGGGGTGGCCCTGGGCAGAGGGGCAAAGGGATGGTCACCTGGAGGTGGGGCTCCCGCCCCCAGGACAGGTAAGAGCCCCGCCCACCCGGGCCCCG
>NW_025358612.1:0-1690 GCF_016433145.1 Gracilinanus agilis | reverse complement strand
TATATATATATATCTTATTTATACACAGTTGCCACATATTATCTCCAACATTAAACTGTGAACTTCTTGAGAGTAAGGACTTTTTTTGACTTCTTTTGTATCCCAGTCTTTAGTTCAGTGCCTAGTAGACACATTAAATGTTTAATGTTCTTGTTACCTTCAAGGAGCTTATAACCTATTCTTTACCTTCCATCTTAGAATCAATACTGTGTATTGGTTTCAAGGTAGAAGAGTGGTAAGGGCTAAGCAAAAGAAGTAAAGTAACTTGCCGAGGGTCTCATACCTAGGAAGTGTCTGAGGTCAGATTTTACACCTGGTTCTCTATCTATTGTTATAAGGGTTTCCTAACCCTTATTGATTATTGGTATTGAATGGTATTACCAATAAAATTGTCCTGTGTTGACAGGTTGTTGTTTTGACTGTTGGAAAAGATGGCTTCCCAGATAGTCTTAAAAATTCCTGCTCAGGGCAGGATTATATAAAAACTATTTATTGGAAGTAATTAAACATTACGAAAAAGGGGAAGAAAGAGGAAACAAGTAAGAATATATTTGTCGTAAATCTAAATCATCTAACTGTACCCAAAACCCAACTTTAGGATCCACAAGAATCCACTTCTCTTTGATACAATTCAAGGCTAACTTAATCTACTTATGCTATCTATTAACCCAATTCTAACTATCTATCCTAAAACTAAAAAAATTATAAATTATAACAATGAGAAAAGATTTGATTTCTTTCCTGCTGGTTAGATGGGAAAAACCAGCAAGCCAAAATCTTCATAGCTTTGCTTCCTTCTGCCACCACTGGCAAAGCAATGATATTTCACCACAATCTCCTTCTTTCTTACATGGATAACTCTTAAGCAGAAATTTCACCAAATCTTCTCCAACTTCCAACTTTTGAGCCAGAACACCCTCACACCTCCTTCCTTGAGTCAGGATAGACCAAGAGTGAGAGTGTTTCTTGAGTCAGGACAAATCAAGAGTGAGTGAGTGAGTGTCCATTGATCTAACTGCCTTTTTCAAGAACCTCTGAAAAATTCTTTTTTATTTCCCATGAAATTCTCTTGAAAATTCTATTTTGGCTTTTAAAAAAAACAGCTTTTCTCAAATTTTTATGTTTATCTATTGCAACCAATCCTATTTCCTAATTAACCCTTAATTAACTCTTAATTAACAAATATCCTATTATACCACTAAACCACCTAGCTGCCCACTAATAGTCTATTTAAAAAAAGGACTATATTCTTTTTGAGAAGTAAATACAAAAATATTCAATGACAAGGTATGTATGGTAGAGAGTGGATAGGAGTATGAAGGTATTAAAAAGTGTTTTAGATTTGCCAATTTGTTGCTTCCTGTCAAATAAAGGAACAATCTGTAACAGCCTACTTGGTCTCTCATTAAAAAACAATGCTAATATATATTTTTCTAGAAAGACTTCCTCCTGAAAGGTAGAAAATGCAGGTTATCCATCAAATAACTAGCTTTTCTTAAGTACTTACCCTTTTCAAAGCACTGTGCTAGACATTGAAGATAGAAAAATACAAAAAGGACACAGTCTTGGCCTCTAGAAGCTTACATTCTACTAGAGGGATACAACATATAAATTTGAGAATGGTAGCCAGCAAAGAGAACTTCTTTCTCCTCTAGACAGTCACCAAGATTATAATTGGAACCATAGGGCA
>NW_025358611.1:0-12062 GCF_016433145.1 Gracilinanus agilis | reverse complement strand
TTACATATATTTATATTTTTTTATTTACTTTGTGGTCAACTTGCCGTACTGAAACTCTTCTGTGAAGGAAGTGCTGCTTTGCTTTGCCTCTGATTGAGAGATTTGCCGTGTCTCTAATGTAAGCTTTCTCAACTTTTCATAAGGATTAAAATCTGGGTGCATCCTAGGTTCCAAGCTACTAATGCTGTGAATAGGCCAGTGCCCCTGTCTTCACTCCATCTTCTGAGCCTGAGATAAAGTGTTAATTGGGCCCTTAGACATCTAATGAGATTGCCTGTCATTTATCACCAATAGAGAGCACTCTGAGATTGGAATTAATAGCAGGCTTTCCAGGGGGGAGAGGGTTGTTTGTAACATGTATGTCTTCTCAAGTACAGGGAGTGAAAATGATTGATTTGCACCAAGCCTAATCTGTCCCTTGTAATACTAGATGATTTTCATCAATTGACTCTTTAGAGAGCAGTCATTCAAAACTTGCATTCAAATGTGAGAGCCAAATTAAAAGAAGCAGGCAGCCACTTGCTAGGCTAGCAGAGCCTAAATAGGAGAGGTTCATGCAAGGTATATTGAACAAGGCTTGGGGCTTGTTTTCCCCAGTTCTTGCTTCAGAACATCTGTTAGAAGGTTTGTAACAGCTCCCCCTCTTCCCCCTCACCCTATGTTGCATATGGGGACCAAGAGATTTAGCAGAGGTTTACCCAGTGGAGCATGAAATAAATATTAAAGGCCAGATTCTCATTTCTTTTCTTTCACATGCTCAGGATTTGGGGGGTATGAAATCTTTTTCCACATTGCCAATATAAAATCCGACTCCATTTCCTAAGTAGCCTCCAGTGTATTTATTCAGTTTAAAGAGCTGCTGTAAACACACATCATTGCCCCCAGTCACTAAAGTGAGATATGGCCTTTACTGGTGGAAACCTTTGACTGGCCTGCTTGAAGTCTTTGAAATGGATACACCCTCCTGGATGGCAGCAGAGCAGCAGTGAAGTGCTCATATGTTTCTCATCATTTTCTCAACCATTTCTCCACTTCGCCCAACTAGCTGTATTTCAGGAAATCTCCCCCCACCCCCAATTAGAGGCTCTGCTTTCAGAGCCCCAGCCCTGTCATTCCAGTACCCTGGAGGCTTCTAGTCAGACTTGCCTGCCAGATCATGGAGTTGACAGCAGCATCATGGACACAGGGGAGAACCAGTAAGACGAGAAGCCACCATGTGAAAGTATTCAGAACACAGCTATCTCAGAGGCAAACGAGGTAACACGAGAGTGTTTTGCCCCCCTCCCTTCTGATAAATGTTCCACTATATCCACTTTCTCTCAGGTATTTAAGTTTCCCTACATGCAATATATTTCTTGAGGAGAACTTGGGGGTCTCTTCCCTTTGCTGTCTTGTCATACTAAAATGACTTTTCAATTCAATTCAGCCAAGTTCTTAAACAGCCACAGTGCAAAGAATACTGTGCTGCATGCTGGCTGGGGGCTGTACAGAGCTGAAGTGAGCCCAGAGTGGAAAGTGCTAGTGAGTGGGCCCAGGGCTAAATTTTAGTTCTTCCACTTATATGCTGTACCTTGGGCAAGTCACTTAACCTTTCCAGGGCTTAGTTTCCCCATTGGAAAATGAAGAGTTCATGCTACAATACCTTGGAGATCCATTTTAGCTTTAAATTTATACTTCTTTGATCCCTCAGGTAGCTTATAGTCCACTGGGGAAGGGAGGGGTGATAGAATTTAATACGTGCACCTCCCCATTCCCTAAAGTCTTGATGGGTCAGTTCACTAGAGGGCCCTGCCCCCTGAGCCCAGAAAAATCATGTACCCTGAGACATATGTCTTTTTATAAACCGATTTTTGAAAAAAAATACCTGTTTCTATTTTCATTGGTGCCATCAGGCAAATTGACTATTGTCAAAAGAGGCTGTTAGCTAACTAGCCAGCTGGGTTTTACAGATTTGAAGGGCTTTGCATGTTAAATGTGGAGAAACTAGCTGACTGTAGATGTGAGAGTGGGGTTCCCCAAGCAGAGCACATGCCATATAGGTTTCATTCTTGTCCTTTTAATGAACCTATATGTATATCTTATGTTACAAGAAAGAACTCTATGTGCATTAATGGTTAAGTATCCTGCCTGATGGTAGAACCGTCAACGCGTAATTCATTTTTACATATTATTAGCTCTGATTTTTATGGCCTCCAGCAAGGTTCTTTATTTGAATGCTTCCCTGGCCTGCCACCCAGGAGGCTTCATCTCTGGATTGACATTAGTCTAAAGGATTTGCAGTTACCAAAGTCAGATTACTGCCTACTAACTCCCTAAAACAAGGGAATGTGTTTATCTAGGAGATGCTGGTAAAAAAAAAAAATAGCAGATAGTTGTTTGTTTTGATGTCAAAGAGAATTTTTTCACCAGCTGTAGCTCTGTTCTTCCATACGTCCTGTGTGTGGCTACAAAAAGGTTTCAGTGGGGTCCTGAGGTTCTGAGAGTACTGGCTGATGATACAGAATGCCAGTCATATAATTTAGGACTAACCATCTCAGTGATATATTGGCTCATTGTGTGTTAAGGGGACAATCATGATTATCTCAGATGTTAACTGGATGAAAGGTTAAATATTAGATTCCTTTCAAAGTGATGTGAGACAGTATCTTGTTATTAGAAATTCAGGAAAATATCAACTCTTTGAAGGCAGGGACTATTTTTCGTTTTGTCCCGGTGTCTCCAGGGTCTTGAACATGCATGTATGTATTTATTTTGTATAATCAGAAATCTTGAACCCTTGGACTTCATCCCCCAGAAGTATTTCCCAGAATTCCTTTTTAATCTCTTCACCACATAATGTAAAGAGTAAAAAATTATGGTTGGACTGAATATTAAGATTTTTGGTCGCCAAGGAATTGATTCAATTCCTAATGAAAGACTCAAGTCAGAATGACTTTTATGGTAGTTTATTTACAAACAGGAAGCGAATGAAAGTAAGAAAATCAGAGAGAGGATAGAGCAAGATATCTAACCTAACACATTAAGTATTTTGCTCTGGCCTCTGGCTCAACCCAGACAGGGCTAATTAGTCCTCAACCAGAGGGGCCTCAGCCTTAAGCAGAGGGCCAAGGACCCAGGGATAAATTAAGCAAAGGCTTCAGTCACGAGGCCTCTCTTAAGAGGAGAGTCCCTTCAGAACAATCCAGGAAGGAGTCAGCCTTTTTCACTCACCACGTGGTAGTTCAAAGGGAGAAATGTAAGAACAGCCTCACCAAGTCCAAGATCTCAGGTCCAGTAAACAGATTCTTCATCAGCCTCCAATTCGAACTCCAAACTCTGAAGGAAGGAAGAAGTAGTCCTACAGGAAGTTGTAACTCCCTTTTAAAAGCACTTCTTTTGCATCACTTCCTGTGCATTCCTCCCATTTTACGTGTACCAATCACAACAAAGGCTTTGCTTAGGACTGCCCAGTCGATTCTGATTTGTCACCCACTCTTGCACATGTGGGTCACAGACTTCCCCCACTTGAGAATTAATTGGGATGTTTACACTTTTGTTGACTTAATCTAAAAATAGTCAGGGTAGGATTAATCCCATCTTCACAGTTGGTGGTCACGTTTTGTATATAGTTGGCTATAACTCAGTCTCTCGCTCTCTCTTTTCCATGCGCATGGCTGGGAAAGCAGGTTTTTTACTCTAGCTTTTTATTTTAGTTATTATTAATAAATCTTATTAAATATAGTATTGGAGGTATTATATATGAATTTTAATTCTCATAATATATTGACTTTAGACCTCTGATTTCATTAGTAAGAAGAGCTCTTTGGTGTGCAAACTCCTTTCACCAATTCAGAATAGCAACTCTTCAGTGATCTCTTTGTTTGAGATTTGCCCATGGCAATAAGAGGCTAAGTGGCCTAGCCAGGCTCACACAGCTTTTAGATGTTGAAGGAGCAAGTTGATTCTGGCATTCTGCCTACTCTGCATGCTGTCTCTCACCTTGCCCATAGTAGGCACTTAATAAAGGATTATACAGTTCTGTGAGAAGAGTGCTGGATTTTTAAAATTAATTATTTTATTTTTAGAAAAATTTTCCATGGTTACATAATTAAGAGTGCTGGATTTGATATCAGTGGGTCAAAGTGCTTGAGTTATGACTCTACCTTTGTGACTTTGTGTAAATCAATTTAATCTCTAAGGGCCTCAGTTTCTTCATCTGCAAAATGAGAGGATAGACTTAAATGATCTCTCAGGGCCATTGTAAGCTCTAAATCGATGCAGAGGATATTTCATTTTTTCCCCTTTTGTATTCCCAGTCCCTTGCATGGTACTTGGCACATGGTAGACTAATAAACATACAAGTTATATCTTGAATAAATATTTGTTGTATGATTGCATTACTGCAAGAGTTTCTTAATTGGCCTTCTTGCTTCCATTCTCTCCCCTCTTCACTCAATCCTCAACAGAACTGACAAATTGATTTTTCTAAAGCTCATGTCTGACCATGTTTTTTCCCAGTGTTCAGGAAGCTTCAGCAGCTTTCTGTTGCCTCTAAGATAAAATTTAGAAATGCTTCTATCTGGCATTTAAAGTCCTTCACAAATTTGAGGTTAGCATATCTTTTCAGACAATTCTCACATTACTCACTTTCGTGTACTCTCTGTTCCAGCCAAATGGGCCCATAACATTCCATTTCCCACCTCCAGGCCATTGTCTCTCAAGCCTGCAATGTACTTTTTGTTCACTTCTGCCTCTTGAAATTCTTAGTTTGCCTCAAATCTCAGTTCAGGTGTCATTTTTTATATAAGTTTTTTTGATCTCTTCAGTTATAGAGCTCTCTAGACCTCATCCCCATGAAATGCCTGAATATATTACTGGATATATTGCAGACATGGGAGACAATGGCCTATTTGCCCATTTCGGATATGGATTTCTCTCATGCATATTTTACTCTAGTTGTAGCCTGGCTTCCTTCCTTGAGAAATGGTAATGGTGGGTTTTCTCAGGATTTGATATCTATTCCACTATCTTGTGTCTTTTGTACCAAGCTTTCTGATGTTTTATCTTCTCAGCAGTTAGTCCTAAGATGTAGGCACTGGGGGTGGGGGGAAACTAGGCCTTAGATGAGGAAAGGTGACAACTAGATTAAAATGAATTATTTTCTTGTGGGAAAAGTCTTTCTCATTGCTTGAAGGGCAGCAGGAAAAGAAAATGCTTAGGCTTGGAACGTGGTGTAATAGAATTTCACAATATCATCAAATCTTAGAAATTCAGTTTAGAAAGGGATCTCAGAAGCTATCTAATCCAATCTATAGCAAGATGCCTCCTGAAGATTGGTCATCCAGCCTTTGTCTGAAGATCACAAACAATGGGAAAACAAACTGCCTTCCATTTTGGCCTGTCTTACTTTGGGATAGTACTAACTGTTTAGAATGGGCCAGCAAAGTGGTACAGTGGATAGAGCTCTGGGCCTATAGTCAGAAGACCTGAATTCAAATCCAACCTCAGATACTTACTAGATGTGTGACTCTGGGCAAGACACTTAACCCTGGTTGCCTCAGTTCCTCATCTGTAAAATGAATTGGAGAAGGAAATAGCAAACCATTCTAGGCTCTCTGCCAAGTAAACCTTGAATGGGGTCACAGAGAGTTGGGCATGACTGAAATGAGTAAACATCAATAATTGTTTAGAAATGTTTTCCTTAAAAGAACTATGTAAACTGATGCAGAGTGAAATAAGCAGAACCAGGAAAACCCTGTACACAGAAACAGCAATATTGTGGGATGATCAAATGTGATAGACTTATCTACTCTCAGCAATACAATGATCCAGGACAATTCTGAAAGACTTAGGACAAAGAATGCTGCCCACTTCCAGAAAAACAACTATTGGAGTCAGATAAAGATGAAAACATACAATTTTCCACTTGTTTATTTGGGTTTATGTTTTGGGGTTTTGGCTTTATACAATTATTCACTTACCAAAATCAACAATATAGAAATATGTTTTGCATGATAATACATGCATAACCCAGAATGAATCACTTGCCAGCTCCAAGAGTGGGAAGGGTAGGGAAGGAGAGGAGACAAGTTTGATCATATAACTTTGGAAAACATATGAGGCAATTTGTTATTACATGTAATAGATAAAAAAATAAAATCCACCTTTAAAAAAAGTAATTTTTAAAAAGTTAGAAAAAAGAAAGAGCTTGTATCAAATGGCTTCAGTTATTTGAAAAAGAGGAAAAGTCCTTAGCTGTAAAAGAGGAGAGAAAAGAAAGGAGGGAGGCTTGAGTAGGGAAGAAAAGATTTGGAATAACTCTTGTGGTGAGTGAGATCAAAATCATTAAGGAAAGAAGAAAAGCATTACCTTACTGTAGTGAAATTCCAGTTGAGATTAGGTAACATGAACTTGAAATATATCCAGTTATCACAGTTGTTACACTTCCAGTATGATGCAGAAAGTGGGAGTAATCCAGGCCTGAGGTTTGTCAAGAGATGAATAACAGCAGAATAAGAGAGCAAAGGATTCAACAGCAGAGTGTAGAATCGAAATGGCCATTGGGTAGAGAAACTGAAGAGTGAGGTGAAGTCTGAGTAGAAATAATAACAGTCTGAAGGGTTGGTGGAATGGAGGTTGTGATGAAGTGGGGAAATAATTTTAAGAGAGGACAAGCATGTTTCAGTGATGGCTTATAGATGGAAGGAATAAGAAAAATATATTCAGGATAAGGAGTTAGTTCCCTTTGAACAGGAATTCCAGAAGGTACAGTGGAAGATGTGGGTAGTTCTGGATGGGATGATGTTGAAGAGAATGGGCATGAAAGAACAGGAAGGCCAAGGACAGTTTTCTCTTAAATGAGTGATTAGTATAGGGTTAAAAGGGAAACAAGAAAAGTCACAGGGGTCATGTTAAGATAGCAGATAAATAGGAAAACTTGGTCTCCAAGGGATATTGGCATTTTTTATGGCATCCTTTGGATTTTTATTCACCTTTTCCTTCTGCCTTTTCTCTGTCTATTAAAAATTTTATTATAATATTTCACTAATTACATGTAATAACAAATTTCCACATACCTTTTCCGAAGTTATATGATCCAAATTGTCTCTCTTCCCTCCCTGCTCTCAAAGCTGACAATTGGATCTGGGTTATACATGTGTCATCACGTAAAACATTTTCATATTGTTCATTTTTAAAAAGAACACATATAAAAACAAAATCCCAAATAAACAAGTGAAAAATCATAGACTTTGATCTACATTTTGACTCCAACAGTTCTTTCTCTGGAGGTATATAGCATTCTTTGTCATAAAGCTCTCAGAATTGTCCTGCATAAATGGATTACAGATACTAGTTAAGTCTATCCCAGGTGATCATTCTACAATATTGGTATTACTGTGTACAATGTTCTACTAGTTCTGCTTATTTCACTCTACATCAGTTCATGTATTTCTTTCCAGCTCTTTCTGAAATCATTTTGTTTATCATTCCTTAGAGCACAATAGTATTCCATCACTGTCATATACCACAGTTTGTTCAGCTATTCCCCAATTGAGTTACATCTCTTCAATTCCCTATTCTTCGCCACTACAAAAAGAGCAGCTATGAATATTTTTGTACAAATAGGTATTTTCCCATTTTTTAAATGGGGAATAAGATGTAGTAGTGATATTACTGGATCAAAGGGTATGCATTGTTTTATATCTCTTTAGGCATAGTTTAAAATTACTCTCCAGAATGATCAAATCAGTTCACAACTCCAAAAGCGATGCATTAGTGTCCCAATTTTGCCAACACCCCCCCCAACATTTACCTATTTCCTTTACCACTGTATTAGCCAATCTGATGGAGGCGAGGGGGAACCTCAGAGTTGTTTTAATGTGCATTTCTCTCATCAAGAGGGATTTAGAACATTTTTCATATTGTTATTAAAAGCTTTGATTTCTTTATCTGAAAACTTCTCATTAATATCCTTTAACCATTTGTCAACTGGGGAATAACTTGTCTTCTTATACATTTGACTTAGTTCTCTGTATATTTGAGAAATTAGACCTTCGTTAGAGAAATTTGTTATAAATCTTTTCCCCAGTTTGTTGTTTCCCTTCTAATCTTGGTTACACTGGTTTTGTTTGTACAAAATCTGTTAAATTTAATGTATTCAAAATTATTCATTTTGCTTCTTTTATTGTTCTCTATCTTGTTTGGTTGTGAATTTTTCTTTTCTCTATAGATTTGACAGGTAAACTATTCTGAATTCCTGTAATTTACTTATATTTTTCTGTATGTCTAAATCATATAACCATTTTGACTTTATCTTGGTAGAGGGTGCGAGATATTGGTCTATGTCTAATTTTTGCTATACCGTTGAACAGATTTCCCAGTACTTTTTTTCCAAATTGGCAATTCTTATCGCATAAGTTGGGTACTTTGGGTTTATCAAATACTGGATTGCTAAGGTCATTTACCCCAAATCTATTCCATTGATCTGTCATTCTACTTCTTAGTCAATACCAGATTATTTTGATGATTACTGCTTTATAAGTACAATTTGAGATCTGGTACTGCTAGGCCACTATCCTTGACATTTTTTTTTATTAGGTCCCTTGATATTCTTGATCTTTGTTCTTCTAGACGAATTTTGTCAATATTTTTCAAGTTCTATAAAATACTTTTTGATAGTTTGATATGACACTGAATAAATAAATTAATTTAGGTAGGATTGTCATTTTTCTTATATTAGCTCAGACTACCCATGAGCAATTAATGTTCTTCCAGTTGTTTAGGTCTAATTTTATTTTTTGGAAAAGTTTTTTAATTGTTTTCATATAATTCCTGTGTTTGTCTTGGCAAATAGATTCCCAATTATTTTATATTATCTAGAATGATTTTAAATGGAATTTCTCTTTCTAACTCTTCCTGCTGGATTTTATTGGAAATATCTATATCTATCTATAATTATATATATACATAAATGCTAATGATTTATGTAATCTTGCAACTTTGCTAAAGTTATTAATTATTTCAACTAATGTTTAGTTGATACTCTAGAATTCTCCAAGTATACCATCATATCATCCACAAAGAGTGATAGTTTATTTCCTTATTGACTATTTTAACTCCTACAATTTCATTTCTTCTCTTATTGCTAAAGCTAACATTTCTATTAGAATATTAAATAATAGTGGTGATAATTGGCATCTTTGTTTCACTCCTAATTTTTTGGGAAGGTTTCTAACTTATCCCATTGCAAGATGATACTGCAGATGCTGATGGTTTTAGATAGATAATACTTATTATTTTAGGGAAAGGCCCACTGATTCCTATGTTTCTAGTTGTTGTTTTTTAATTGGAGTGGGTGTTGTATTTTGTTAAAGTCTTTTTCTGCATCTATTGAGATAATCATGTGATTTCTGTTATTTTGATTATTTACATGGTCAAATATAATGATAATTTTCCTAATATTAAACCAGCCTTGCATTCCTGGTATAAATCCCACTTGATCATAGTGAACAATCCTTTTGATATATTGTTGTAATCTCTTTGCTAGTATTTTATTTAAGAGTTTTGTATCAATGTTCCTCTTAAGGAAATTGGTCTATAATTTTCTCTCTGTTTTTGGTCTTCCTGGCTTAGGTATCAGCACCATATTTGTGTCATAAAAAGAATTTGGTAGGATTCCTTCTTTGCTTATTTTGCCAAAGAGTTTATATAGTATTGGGAAGAATTGTCCTTTGAATGTTTGATAGAATTCACTTGTGAAACAATATGACTGAGGATTTTTTCTTAGTGAATTCATTGATGGCTTGTTCAATTTGTTTTTCTGAGATGAGATTACTTAAGTATTTTATTTCCTCTTATGTTAGTCTCAATAATTTATATTTTTGTAAATATTAATTTATTTCACCTATATTGTCAGATTTCTCATATTATTGAGCAGATTGCTGTAATTTCCTTTTCATTACAGCTGAATTCACCTTTTTACATTTTTGATACTGGTAATTTGATTTTCTTCTTTCCTTTTTAAAATTAAATTAACTAATGCTCTGTCTATTTTATTTGTTTTTTCTCACATAAAACCAATTCCCAATCTTATTTATTAGTGCAATAATTCACTTACTTTCTTTTTTATTAACTTCTTCTTTGATTATTAGGATTTCCAATTTTATCCTTAATTGGAGATTTAAAATTTGTTATTTTTCCATTTTTTTAGTTGCATGCCCAATTCCTTGATTTACTTTTCCCCTATTTTATTGCTATAACCATTTGGGTATATGTATTTCCTACAAAGTACTGGTTTGGATGTATTCCACACATTTTGATATGTTGTCTCCTCATTGTCATTCTCTTTAATTAACTCAGTGATTTTTTTTTATGATTTGTTCTTTGACTCACCCATTTTGAAGAATTAGATTATTTAGGTTCCAATTAATTTTAAAAAATTTTTTAATCATTTATTAATATTCATTTTTAACATGGTTACATGATTCATGCTCCTACTTTCCCCTTCACCTCCCGCTCTCCCGCCACCCATAGCCGACACACATTTCCACTGGTCCTAACATGTGTCCTTGTTCAAGACCTATTTCCAAATTGTTGGTAGTTGCATTGGTGTGGTAGTTTCGAGTCTACATCCCCATTCATGTCCTCCTCAGCCCATGCGTTCAAGCATTTGTTTTTCTTAAATGTTTCCTCTCCTGCAGTCCTTCCTCTGAATGTGGGTAGTGTTCTTTACCATAAATCCCACAGAATTGTCCTGGGTCATTGCTTTCTGCTGGTACAGAAGTCCATTACATTTGATTTTACCATAGTATATCAGTCTCTGTGTACAATGTTCTTCTGGCTCTGCTCCTTTCACTCTGCATCAGTTCCTGGAGGTCTTTCCAGTTCACCTGGAACTCCTCTAGTTTATTATTCCTTTTAGCACAATAGTATTCCATCACCAGCATATACCATAGTTTGTTCAGCCATTCCCCAATTGAAGGGCATGCCCTCCTTTTCCAGTTCTTTGCCACCACAAAAAGTGCAGCTATAAATATTTTCGTACAAGTCTGTTTATCTATGATCTCTTTGGGGTACAAACCCAACAATGGTATGGCTGGATCAAAGGGCAGGCATTTTTTTTTATAGCCCTTTGAGCATAGTTCCAAATTGCCAGCCAGAATGATTGAATCAGTTCACAACTCCACCAGCAATGCATCAATGTCCCAATTTTACCACATCTCCTCCAACATTCATTATTCTCCCCTTCTTTCATTTTAGCCAATCTGCTAGGTGTAAGGTGGTACCTCAGAGTTGTTTTGATTTGCATTTCTCTAATTATTAGAGATTTAGAACACTTTCTCATGTGCTTATTGATACTTTTGATTTCTTTACCTGAAAATTGCTTATTCATGTCTCTTGCCCATTTATCAAATGGGGAATGGCTTGATTTTTTATACAATTGTCTTAACTCCTTGTATATTTGAGTAATTAGACCCCTGTCAGAGTTTTTTGTTATAAAGATTTTTTTCCCAATTTGTTGTTTCCCTTCTGATATTGACTACATTGTTTTTGTTTGTACAAAAGCTTTTTAGCTTAATATAATAAAAACCATTTAATTTACATTTTGTAATTTTCTCTAACTCTTGCTTGGTTTTAAAATCTTTTCTTTCCCAGAGATCTGACAGGTATACTATTTTGTGTTCACTTAACTTATTTATAGTTTCCCTTTTTATATTCAAGTCATTCACCCATTCTGCATTTACCTTGGTGAAGGGTGTGAGACATTGATCTAAACCTAATCTCTCCCATATTGTTTTCCAAATTTCCCAGCAGTTTTTGTCAAATAGTGGATTCATGTCCCAAAAGTTGGGCTCTTTGGGTTTATCATACACTGTCTTGCTGATGTCATTTATCCCAAGTCTATTCCATTGATCCTCCTCTCTATCTCTTAGCCAGTACCATATTGTTTTGATGACTGCTGCTTTATAGTATAGTTTAATATCTGGTACTGCTAGGCCCCCTTCCTTCACATTTTTTTTCATTATTTCCCTTGATATTCTTGATCTTTTGTTATTCCAAATGAAATTTGTTATAGTTTTTTC
>NW_025358610.1:0-5208 GCF_016433145.1 Gracilinanus agilis | reverse complement strand
GAGAGAGAGAGAGAGAGAGAGAGAGAGAGAGAGAGAAACTGGAGAGGCATTAATATTGTAGAAGGAATGCTGAATCTGGCCTCAGAGAACCTGAGTTTGAATCATGGAGATTGATTTAATGGGTAGTAGAAATGAGAGGGAGAAAAAAAAAATATATATATACAAATATACATGTATATATATATATCCCTATACTTTTTCTATATTCTTATTCTGTTACAAAAAGGGGATATAACCCCAAATAACCACCTAGAACAATTTTGATAGTAGTTTAGGTGCTTGGTTCTCTCTGCCTTTCAGTCCTTCATCCTGCAAAGACAAGAATGCTTTGTGCAGATGCTTGTAAATAAATACATGGGGCTCAAATGGATCTAATTTCAAACATAATGCAGAGCACTCTTTCTTTGAATCCCTACTCTGCCACTGAATTAGCTGAGTGACTCAATGCTTAGCAAAATGGCTGCCACAAATTTTGTTGTTGTTGTTCAGTTGTTTTCAGCTGTGTCCAACTCTTCATGACCCCATTCAGAATTTTCTTGGCAGAGATACTGGAGTGGTTTGCCATTTCCTTCCCCAGCTCGTTTTACAGATACAGAACTGGGTTAAGTGATTTAGCCCCCAGGATCACTCAGCTAAGTAAATGTCTGAGGCCAGATTTGAACACAGGAAGATGAGCCTTCCTGACGCCAACCCACCACTCTATTTCCTGAGACACCTAGCAGCCTTTATATAAATATTTCATGCTGTTTTTCAGTTGTTTCAGTTATTCTAGCTCTTTGCAACCCCATTTGGGATTCTCTTGGCAAAGATATTGGAGTGGTTAGCCATTTACTTCTCCAGCTCATTTTACAGATGAGGAAACTGAGGCAAACAGGAGTAAGTGATTTACCATCAAAGTCACTCAATGAGATATGTCTGAGGCTAGATTTGAACTCAGGAAAATGAGTTTTCCTGACTCAGGGCCCAGCATTCTATCTGCTGTGTCGCCTGGCTACCCTTGCATAAATATTTTTTGTCATTCTTCAGTTGTTTCATTTTTGTCCAATTCTTCTTAACACCATTTGGGATTTTCTTGGCAAAGATGCTGGAGTACCCTGCCATTTCCTTCACCAGCTCATTTTACAGCTGATTTGTTGACTTCACCTCCCACAAGTCACTTCTCACATCAGTAAAGGCCAAAGTGTTAGACTAGAAGACCTCTAAGGTTCTCTCAGTTCTAAAGCTACAACTCTAAGTGCTCAAACTGGAGTCAGAAGACTCATATTAGAATCCCAGCTCTCTAACTTAGTAGCTGGGTACCTTGGACAAATCTTTTAATCTGGCTGTAAAATGAGATTAAATTGATGAATATTACTTATTTCACCAGGTTCCTCGTAAGGAAAGTGTCAATAAAATTTGACCTATGCCATTCTTTCCTTGAACTTCTAATATACCATCTGGGCATTTTCATTATAATCCTATTGAGCTGATTTAAAAAATCAACAAAAATACATTACTCCTGTATGCATCTTCAACTCTGAATGCAATTCCAGAAAACTAGATATGCACTCTTTTTATTTCTGCTGATGGCACAGGATTATTGTGATTTATACTATTAATATGAGGAGCAATATGATTATTCAGTTAATATATTATTCATTTCGCTCATGATCTATTCTTTTCACATCCTGGCTCTGTGAGTCAATTTTTCCTCCCTGCTATTTTAATAGAGTAGCATTTTAAATTGCAAGAACACTACATTAAACATGTATAAGATTTAATCTCATTTAAAATGCTTCTTTTTTCTAGCAGGATATGCCTAATAAGCATAAAAACAATAATGCTCACAATTCTATGGCATATTAGCGGGACATATTGTGAAGGGTAGATCATAAAAATAAGACTGAGCACTAATTAATGAATATGTTAAGACTGATATTTCCCCCCTGAAGCTGCTGTGTGATTGACAATGAAGGGTTCATCTCTTCCTGAAGATCAATGTAGAAACTGCTGAAAAGTTTATTGAAATTCTTGTCTGGCTTTTAATATAGTATGATCTCTTACACAGAGATCATAGCGGCTGATATCTCCCATAATTAATGGTAGGTTTGACAATAAAGAAAGAAATGGATTCCTATTTGAATAATCACTGATTGGCAATAAAAGATAACATAGTTAAGCTCCAAATGTTGTGTTAATTAAAGGCACTCACAAATAGCTAGAGCATTACTGATAAGTCCCATCCCCTTCACATGGCATAGATAAATGAAATCTTATTACAATGCAGAGCCTAATTTTTTAAAACACCATTTATTCACTTTAAACAATATGTATTGACCACCTGCTGTGTGCCACACATTGTTTGAGGAGCCAAAATGACACCATGCTTGCCTTCAAAGAGCTTATTATCTAATATTAAGAATAAGATACTTATAGTAATTTCTATATTACAAAGTTAAATTTTAATATATACAAGAAAGGTTCAAAGGATTTTGTAAGTTTAGAGAAAAAAGGATCTCTTAAGACTAGGGATTTAGGAGGAAATATCACAAGTAGGTAGGTGTTATAATGGATAGACCACTGACCTAGAGTCAGCAAGATTTGAGTTCATATCCGTTTGCAGTTATTTACTAGCTGTATGACTGGGTAAGTCACTAAACCTCTTTTTGCCTCAATTTCCCCAATTATATATGGCTGACCTCCCAGGATTTTTGTGCAGATCAAATAAGATGATATTTGTGAAGCAGTTAGCACAGTGCTTAGCAAATGGTTTTTTAATTTAATTTAAACTTAATAAATTTAATTTTATTAATAATCTAATAATTAATTGATTGATTATTGAATTAATTAATAAAATTAAATAACTTAATAAAAGCTTGTTTTTCCTTCTTTCATAGGATCTTAGAAAGCCAGAAGGAATCAAAAGGCCATCTTGCCCAAATCTCTCATTTTACGTATATGAAAACTAATATATCTGAGCTATAATTACAAAGGAAAGATAGGATTTCAACAGGTTGGGGGAGGAGGGAGGTGAGTGTTCTAGGCATAGAGAAAGGAATGAACAAAAGTTTAGAAGATGGAAAGTTTAGATTATATTTGATGATCAGTGGAGATGTCTTGGTTTGGATGCAGCATAGGACACACAAAGGGGAGATAAGGGTGAAGACAAATTGTAAAGGACTTTGAAAGCCAAGCTATTGATTTTGAAATTAATGTGGAAAATAATGGGGAGTCAATGAAGTTTTTTGACTATACTCTGTCTGACCTGTGCATGAAGAAGATTAATCTGAAAGAGATAAAGTTAAATGGATTTGAAACAAGAGAAACTGGATTAATTGTATTTCCTTAAGAGATCTCACTCAGAGGCAAGTATTTTTCAACTGAATTGGACTCGTGTCTGTCTTAAAAGTTAAACAAGGTTAAAGCAGCTCTACATATTAAAATCAAGTATCTGCAAAGGTATTTTGATCTGGAGGGTAATAATGGTGGAGAAATTCTGTCTTGTATATATAATCTGACAATCTGTCACTGAGAACTCAAGAAAAACAAATAACCATAAACAAACCAGCACAAAATCTTGACTGACATCTGTATCCTTAGATATAAATGTCTATAATAGTGTGCAGTCTAACTCCTTCTAGATCAAAAGCAATTGTTAAATTGGCTTCTGAGCTAGAATCCTCTCTTCCATCCTTTCTTTGAGTTCTGGAGGCGGTGGGGGGGGGGGGGATTCTGAGAGCCCTAAGAAGACGAAGATTAGGCTTCAAGTCTGTAAAAGGAATAAGAAAACAGAATGAGCACATATTTAGTTTTCACATCCCAGAATGCCAGACCTAGGAAGACCCCTTGTGTTATTCAATCATTTTTGGTCATGTCTGATTCTTCATGACTCCATTTGGGATTTTCTTGGCAAAGATACTGGAGTGTTTGTCATTCCTTCTCCAGCTCATTTTACAGACAAGAGAGCTGAGGCAAACAGGATTGAATGACTTGTCCAAGGTTGCAAAGCTAGTATCTGAGGCTGAGGTTGAATTTAGGAAGATGAGTCTTCCTGGTCCCAAGCTCTGCACTCTATCCACTATGCCATCTAGCTTCCCACTATGAATGGGAATGATCTCCCAAAGATTCCTGAACCATTGGGAAATAAGGGATAAAATCCTCTTACTATCCCCAACCCCCAATTCACCCTCACCTAGTCACCCAGGTGATAACCTTCTCCTCTTCATATCCAATCAATTCTCAGGTTCTATCACTTCTACCTCTCTAAGTGTCTGAGACCAGATTTAAACCTTAGAAATATGAGTCTTCCTGATTCCAGGCTCAGCACTTTATACACTGTACCATCTAGTTGCCCCAACACCTTGAAGCTAGAAAGAGATGAATTTAATTTTTTTAATGTTATACATATAACAATTTTTTTGATGAAAAGATATATGTATTTCCCTGGTCCCTTAGCTTTCAACTAGATTAAGCCAGTATCTTATGATTGTAAGTACTGGACCTAGAATTAAGAAAGCCTGAATTCAAATCCTACTTCATTCACTTACCATGTGACTCTGAGAAACTCAATTAACCTCTCTGGGCTTCAGGTCTTCATACGTAAAATAAAGGAATCAGATTGGATGGCCTCTGAATTCCTTCTAGCTTTAAATTTATGCTCCTATGAATTAACCAAAAGCAATTAGCAAAGAATATGTTTCTATTCCATGACACTCTGCACCAAGCACCACCATAGGCCTTCCAGACCTGCCAGAAGTTCTATCACCTTTGACCCTGACTTCTGAATTTCTTTGCTCCTGGAACCATTGGGGATCTCTCTGTCTAAGCTTGTGTCTGAATTATTTGTTTTATCCAACATAATAGTATTTGAGCCTCAATCTTTGATTCCCTTCAAATCAGCCTGGGAACTCCATTAACAGAAAATTCAAAGGAGGTGGGTAAAGTTGAGGTGAGTTTTTTTTTTCCAACTCTCATAATCCCTCTGGTTGCCATATAAATTAATTTGAGAGCAAGACTGAAAAGGCTAGGATGAACTAATGAAGCTGATGATTTTTTCACCTTCCAATCCATTAACTATATGACCCCTCTGAATGTAATTTGATGAGTTCCCAAATTCAATACAAGTATGTAAGATTATAAATTATGAACATATTATAATCTGTTCTGACACTGACAAAAACTAATACTTAGTGTTTGTATAGAGACGAAGAATTTATAGTTTCAAGGTTG
>NW_025358609.1:0-5209 GCF_016433145.1 Gracilinanus agilis | reverse complement strand
AAGAAATGAGTACAGCCGCTTAGTCTCTGTTATGTTGGTAATAACAGAGATATTGGGGGAAGCTGATAGATTGGCCTGGGCCAGATGTCTGCTGGACACTCTCCTCCTCCACTGACAGGCTAATGTGAGTAGGGAGAGGGTTAGGCACTCCTTGCTCAACCCCTCCCCCAAGCAGTTGGTTTCAGTTGGAAATGGAGACAGGGCTGTGGTTCTTCAAGCCAAGATCCAGCAGAGGCTACTCTTTAATGATGTTCCCTTTCTTTAATTTATATTCCCCACAGGTCTGATTGAGAACTGAGTAGTAACTAGTTATCCTAATGTTGAGGAGTGAGATGGGACTTGACTTCTTAAGCTGGCAACCGATAGGATTCAAGCTTGAAGACAAAAGTGAGCAGTGAGTATCCTCGAATAATTCCCAGGCACAGATATAGAAGATAAAGCTTATATTGGTGATGGAAAGAAAGGGAAAGGCAAGAGGGGGTAATTAGGATTTGGATAATATGGGAAGCCCTGATCTATCAGATTGAAGCTGCCCCTCCCCACCCCAGGAGGGAGTGGCAGGCACTTGGCTAAACTTGCTCTCTAGGCTAATAAGAATTACTTCTAATCTCTATATTACTAAATAATTGTTATCTTGATGGTGGTAAGGTCTAATCCTACTAGACAGGTTAACTTCTGAGTAGAAACCACAATGACTTTTGCCACAATGGCCCCTCAGGTGAACCCCCAAGTCAGGAGCAACAAGCAGAAAGATCTGCTCACCTCAACTCCCAAAAAGCAACTGTTTAACTCCCTCTCAACTGTCATCTCACCCAAAGTTCTCCAGGGGGGTCACTTGGAATTCTGGGTGAGGCTATCCCTGTATCTTTGCAGGAATTCCATGCTGCCATCCTCTACATTACATCTTTCTTCACAGACCAATCAGATTCCAACAGCCTCTGCCTTATTCCTTAAGCTCTTGTTATCCATCACCCCAACAGAAATCTTCATGATGGCATTGGTGGGCAAGGGCCAGAGCACAGGGGACAACATATACATCACTCTGATTCCAGGCTATCTTCTCCCTATCAACCTGAAAAAAAATTATATTAGAACAAGTCTTTACTTGAGACAAGGAAGGCAAAAATCACAGATACCACACAGAGCTCACCACATTGGGACAACCACATCTCGGGAAGGACACCATGCCTGGGAATTTCCAACAAACTGTACAATTCAGGGTTCTATATATACCTTAAGGACTATAGAAAAGGAAGAACAACAGATTGATTATGTCAACCCTTGGGAAAGAGGATGTAGCCAGAGACTAGGGTACCCTAGATACAATAGGAAAAACTAAGGAGACAAAAAGGGTACTTAAGATTAGATTATATCAGGGGCAGCTGGTGACTCAGTGGATTGAGAGCCAGGCATAGAGATGGAAGGTTCTGGGTTCAAATCTGGCCTCAGACACTTCCTAACTGTGTGACCCTGGGCAAGTCACTTAACTCCCATTGCCTAGCCCTTACTGCTCTTCTGCCTTGAAACCAATATTCAGTATTGATTCTAAGATGGAAGGTAAGGGTTTAGAAAAAACGATTAGATCATATCAGCTAAAATGTCTAGGGTATTAAAGAGGTATTTGAGAATTAAGTACCTCCTTATGAATTCAGTTCTTCAGGGCAGATGTACAGTTTCCAGGCACTAGGCCAATCCCATTTATTATCATTCAGCCTGGGACAAGGGATCAGTCTAGGAATTTCAGGAGAAAAGGTTCTCATCTCCGTCTCCACTAATGTCTGACCAGATGAATCTTCTCCTAGCCTTCTTCTTAACAGACTTCTCCTTAATGCTCAGGTCAGTGTGTATGTATGTGTACATTTGATAGTATATATCTAGATTAAAGTCTGCTCAGTTACCCCAGACACTTCTAGAATATTGAGTCTCCCTGGACTGAAGAATGTAAAAAGGGAAAATTTGCTTTCTCAAACCCTCATTTTACCAAAAATGTAGACTGTCTCCAGAAGCCTGGTGATAGAGAGTCAAGAAGAGAACATTAGAACATCATGGCCAAGAGAGCAGAGTTAGGAAGGAAGAACTGACTTCTGAAACATACTAGCTGTGTGCCCCTTGGCAAGTCACTTCTCTCTTAGTGTCCCCAGGAAACATTCTAAGACTCAGGGAAAAGGAAAATATTGATCTACATGGAAAGAGAAACATTTTATACTGCAGAAACAACACACACACACACACACACACACACACACATCCTCACAAGATGCCTGGAAAGTAGATGCTATTATTAAACCTCTTTTAGAGAGGAGAAAATTGAGACTGAAAGAAAATGACTTGCCCAGGGTCACACAGTTGGTAACACTCTGAAGTAGGACTTGAAATCAGTTCTTCTAAACTCCAAGACCAGGGCTCTTACCCACCACGCTGCATAGTTGCCTTTAGGACTGATAAGCCTAATAGACGAGAGGCAGTAATGGGAAAAAGTTGGGTTTGGACCCATGGGACCTGTATTCAAGTCCAGGTTCTGCCATACACTCTCTGTGTAACTTTACAAGAGCCGCCTAACTACTCTGTTTCTTTATCTTCACAATGAGGAAGTTGGTCTAGATGACCTCTGAGGTCTCCTCCTGGGATAAATGTACAACAACAAAATCATGGGAAAAGAATTTATTTTTCAACAAAATCTATTAAGAAGACTGGATAATGATTTAATAATTAACAGAGACAGTATCCATTCTGTATGCTGTAATAATTTCCAAATGGGCCAATGATCTAAATATTTTCTCTTAAATCATGCTGTACAACAATTAATAGTAAATAGAGGGTTCATTTTTCTAAGACTCAGGACAGGAAAACTATGGACAGGAAAACAATTCTGAATGAAACATGTCTTAAAGGCAATTGTGAGGTCAGGTCAACAGCAAGATCAAGGATTAGACATTTTCTCTGACCTCTCAGACATTTCCAAAACAGAAATTATGCATCGCAGATAAAGTAATTTCCCATGTCTCCATGGTCTCCCAAAAAAGGTAAAAAACAAACAAAATAAAAGTCCATGAGCTGACACCTACCCTGAGCTCACTCAGCACCCTCCCCCATGGTCCATTCTGCTGCCAACAGTGAGTCTACACTAGCCATCCCCAGGACACAACATAGAGGATTGCCACAAAACACAACAAAGCAAAACAAAAACACAAAAACATCCCAGACCCCTTTCTGCCCATCCAGCACCGTGGAGATCCTGGCTCCAGGATGTGGAGCTTTGCTCAGGCTTGAGAGGCAGCCAGTGTTGGGCATTGTTCTAGGCTACAGCAGCTTCCTGGGGCCAAGCAGAGAAACAGACAGAAAGCATCATGGAGGCAGAACTCTGTGCTGAGAAAGAAATGAGAAGCCCCCCTCCCCATTCAGTGCCTCCACTTCCTTTCCTCTCCCTTCCTTCTTAACTCTACAGTCTGGCTTCTGACCTTATCATTCAATTGAAACTGTTTTCTCCAAAGTTGCCAATGATCCCTTCCATTTGTTTTAAACTCTTACTTTCCGTCTTAGAATAAATACTAAGTTTTAGTTCCAAGCAGAAGAGCAGTAAGGGTTGGGCCATTGAGATAGAGAAATGTATGTCATCTCCCATCTAGCAGATTGTCTAAAATGACAAAAAGCAAAATGATGAATATTAGATGGGATGTGGAAAAATGGGGATACTAATGCAATCTTTTTTTTTTAATTTAACCCTTACCTTCTATGTTTTAATCAAAACTAAGTATTAGTTCCAAGGCAAAAGAGCAGTAAGGGTTAGGAAATTAGATTTAAGGGATTTGCCCAAGGTCACATAGCTAGGAAGTATCTGAGGTAGATTTGAACCCAGGACTTCCCATCTCCAGGCCTAGCTAGCACTGAGTCATCTAATTGCCCCCACTGATCTCTTAATCACCAAATCAAATACCCTTTTCTCAGATCTCATCTCTCTTGATCTCCCTACAGCCTTTGAATGAATAAAGAATTAAGTGCCAACTATGTGCTAAACACAGAGGATGCAAATAGAAAACCAAGATAGTCCCTGCTCTTAAGGAGCTCACATCCTAATGGGAGAGGATACAGCAAGTAAGATACAGAAGTCTCATGGTCAGAGATAGAGCCAAGATAGGAAGTAGGGAAGTGAACTCCTCTTCACCAATTCCTCCAAACAAATGAAGATAATGTACAAGACTTAATTCCTATGGGGAAATTCGGGGGAAGGGAGGAGTGGGAAATCACATCATTTGTCCAGTCCACCTCAACAAAGTGAGCTAGATTGCAAAATCTGTGGACACTGGGAATGGGGGCATTGAAGCACTCAAGGAAAGTCTGTTCTCCAAAGCAAGAAGAGGTCTGAGACTTGTATAAGAGTACTAGCAGCCCCACAGCAGGCTGCTAGTGTAAAGGAAACAAATACAAAAAAGCAGCTTTGTCACTTCCTGTCCAGTGCTGGGTCACAGATTCAAGAGGGCTGAGAAAGGGAGCTATGTAGGAGAGTGATATATTCTTGCACATAAGGAGACCCTGGGCAACTTCTGAACAAAAGAGGAAGTTCAGAAGCCAGCTGCAGCCGTGGTGTGGCTCAGACCCCAAGTCCAGAGGAAGGTTTTATTTCAAGCATTTAGTCCCACCTATAGGAGAATAACCAAGGCAGGAATTCTAAACCAAATGGGAGCCTACATTTCTGCCATTTTGAACTGGGACAGAATTCACCTAGCAACAGTCTCTACTTTCTACTCTACTCTTTCACAGACACAAATGGAAGTTAGACAGGTTTGGAGCTTGAAGACCTCAAGGCAGAGGAGTGGAGGGAAAGGTAAGAAAAACAGGACAAGAAGCAGTTTGCAAAGAGACTTTGCCTTGGATCAGATCACTTTGGGAGCACTGGAAGCTGGCAGGCCCCCAGCAAGGACTTGAGATCCTGGAATCATACAACTCTCAGTGCCCCCAGGAGAATATCAACAGATGGAGCCCAGACCTTCCCTCCACAAGTGGGACAGAGGTTAGGGCTAACATGTTTAAAGTCAGAAAGTAGCCTAGAAGAATGGACAAGCAAGAAAAAAAAAAAGAACTCTACCATAATGTGTTAATACAGTGGCAGAGGCATCATCAAATGGTGACATATGAGAGCTGAGCTAAAAGCAGGAATAATAATAGCAGCCACACCTGGAGTTCATAAGCAGTTTCTGCTTCTGTTGATGAG
>NW_025358608.1:0-4144 GCF_016433145.1 Gracilinanus agilis | reverse complement strand
AAGGCTTGAAAGTCACTCTTCCCTTCTCTCTAAAGAGAAAATGAGGGACAAATGATGTCCAGGGCCATTTTGTTGAAAGCACCACACAAATCAGCAGCCAGGGCTGAATAAATCTCAAAGGAGATTCTTGTTCTGATCCCAGGCAAGAAAATAGTCCTTTAATTTGGAAGCCAAAGGTATGTGCTTGTGGTACTGATAGGCAGGAGGACTGTGAATATGCATATAAGAAATGAGTGTGAACTTAGGTGATCTCCAAGGTGCCATAAAACTCTAAACTTTATGATCCTAAGATAGGTTTGGGTTGGCATCTTTTAGAACTTTGTAGCTTCAATTGTGTGATGCTCTCTCTGACAAACACTAAAAATCACAGTTCTAGAGGTGGAAGGGGCCTTGGAAAACACATAAAACAACTTTCTTTGACATGGAGAAACTGAGGCTTGCTTACAATCCCAATGGAAGGATCAGAGGTGGGATCTGAACTCAGGCTCTCTGGCTTTGGAGCCATCAGTCTTTCTATTGTACCACACTCATAGCCTCAAAGGTTGACTGAGAAGGGACCTTAGTGGTTCTTTAGTTTATATCTTTGTCAATCAGTTGTATTATAACAAGGTTTAGGAGGTCAGATTGGAAGCAAAATGGTAATCAGAATTGTTCTTCAGGGATGTGCTTCTAACGTTCTGGACCTTGTGAGCAATCCTTAGCTACAGTCTCACCTGGGAATGTTCTGCAGTGCTCAGGACCTCCTCACTCTGGAGCACCTATCTGTTCCCGCATTCTTCTCTTTCTGGAATGCCTTCACCATGCTGGTCTGATTGTGCCACTGATGACTTTCTCCCAGTGCTTCCATCTTAGAGGAGTGGCCCAGGTTGGCCATTCTCCATTTTCCTCTTGACTGAGCTTCTGATTTACTGGACTACATCACCATGGCCCCTCACTGTGTACCTTCTACAAGCTCTTTCAGTTTTCTGCAGTGTGTTGTCATCTTCCATTAAAATGGAAACTCTTTAAGGGAAAGTCAACTTTTCTTTTTGTTTCTGTTTGTATCTGCAGTTCTTAACACAGTGACTGGCACACAGTAAACTCTTAAGGCTTGCCTGGTCTTCTATGAATACATACAAAATCACCTGTCTGTCTATTCTCCTTCCTAATTCTGTCTCAGAGGTCCACCAGTGGGTTTACAATGAAAGTCAGACTTGTTATCCCTTCCCAGGGAGGAATAGGTCCTACATTCCCTTTAAAGTTTTTGCTTTGGGGATCTGGTTACTATTTAATAATTGAATGGCTCATTACATATGAACCCTATTAGAATGAGATTCTCTAATAGTGAATTGGAGATTGAGAGTCTTAGCCTTCAATCAGGATGGAAAATTTTCTAGGAAAGTTCCTTTCTATGTGGCTAAGACTGAGCTATCCCACCACATGTTCAGACCTTGAGCAAAGGTACCCAAGGTCTGATTGTCCATAGAGATTTATGAGAAGTGGGGCAGCAAGGTGGCATAGTAGATAGAGTACTGGGCCTGAAGTCAGAAAGTCTCATTTTCCTGAGTTCAAATCTGGCTTCAGATACTATTTGTAACCCTGGATAAATTTACTTAATCTCTTTTTCCTTACTTAGTTCCTCATCTGCAAAATGGGCTGGAGAAGGAAATGGCAGTATTTCCCAGTATCTTTTTTCCAGTATTATTCCAGTATTATATTTCCAGCATTCCCATATTATATTTTTCTAGTACAACTATTTCAGGATCTTTGTCAAGAAAACCCTGAATGGGGTCATGAAGATTTGGACATGGCTGAAAAACAACCTTTATGAGAAGTAAAACAAAGTCAGCTTGTGGCAGAATAAATGACATAACTTCTAATTTTATCTAGTTGAAATAGAGCAAAGGAAGGGAAGTAAAGACTTTCCCTTCCTCCATATTTCCTACCACATATGTCCTTTTACCAGAACTCCAGTTGCTTGGGCTGAAGGCCATGATAAAAAGCAGTCTTACATCTTGCCATTTGTCCCTTTAGTTTTCTCTTTTCCTGCTGGATCTAGGAAGAGAAATGGCATCTCAACAGCTATGACTGGGATTCCATGCACTCAACCTCTTTTCACCTGCCTATCCCTTACTTTATTTTTTTCAATGGCTCTCTAAACCCCAATTCATCCTAAAAAAATGACTTGGTAATAGATGGGCGAAGATTCATAATTTCTATGTAGTTCCACACTACTATCCCCAGGTATAGAAGAGGTGGCATCTATCTCCCCACCCCAAGAGAACCATTCCATCTAGATGTCAGGTTTATTTGGGCCATTGCACTTGCAGGCTAGACTACACAAAAGGTCCTCCTTCAGGAAAGAAGGTTAATCACTACATCTGTGTGAAAAAATCCCCTCTTCTCTATTTTAACATCCTGCACCTCGCCAAGAATTTTAGATCTAGAACTAAATTCAAAGAGCTTTTTATTCCTTCCCTTTTTACAGATGAAGAAACTGAGTCTTGGGGAAATTAGAAGAATCTTGGCAAAGAATACCTAGATAGCCACAAAGCCAGAGGTAGAACTCAGGTCTTCTGACCTTTAGTTGAAAGTTTACGTTCTTTTGTTAAAATCTGCTACTTAGGTGTCAGGGTATCATCTGGCAGTTTCCATATCTGACTTCAACACCTTCTTTTCCCTATAGTTGTTTCAGTCACATTCAACTCTTTAAGACCACATATGGAGTTTTCTTTGCAAGGATACTGGAGTAGTTTGTCACTTCCTTCTCTATCTCATTTTACAGATGAAGAAACCGAGGCACATAGGGTTAAGTGACTTGTCAAGAGTCATATAGCTAGTAAGATTTAAACTCATATTCTCCTTCCCAGGTCTGGTGATCTATCCACTGTACCACCTAGCTGCTCTTCCACTTCCTATAAAGTAGTTAATAAAAAAAATAGGCTTTTTTCTGTTCAGTTACTTTGGGGGGAAATAGATCTTCATGCTTGTTCTTGTTACCTTATTTGATATCACAACAGTTCTTTGAGTTTTTCCAAGCCTTTTAACATCCTCTTTGTGAAGTACATTGCTCCAAGTAAGCCACTTATCAGTATAGACCTGTCCCTTGAAGGTAGCTCTCCTGAGGCAGCCTGGTGGCCCAATAGATAGAGAGCAGGGCCGGGATTCAAGAAGTCCAGAGTTCAAATTGGGTGTTCAATACTTCCTAACAATATGATCCTGAGAAAGTTGCTTAATGCCTACCTCTGCTTCCCCATCCGTAAAATGGGGTTGATGATAACAATAGCACCTATCTCAAAGAGTTGTTGTAATCATCAAGAAAGATAAAAAGGATGCTACTTGTTTCCTTCCTTCTTTTGACCCTAAAATTCAGGACACTTCTCACTCCACCAAATTCCTGTGTTCAAAGGCTGAAAAAAAGGCTGGGTAGTTATTCAGTTAGAGAAATAAAAAAAGAAAAGCACTGTATCTACAGGCACAGGGCTGCTTTAGGCCACCCTACAAGGAAAGATTGTGAAATGAACTCATGGTGTCTCACTTGAAGCATCACCTTCACCAAGATGGTGGAGAGACACTGGCCTCAAACTCTTAGCTTTGACTTGATCCTCCAAGATCTGGGTTTTCCTTGCAAAGTTTCTGTTTAAATAAGATGTAAATTAGCTAACAATGAGAAAATGCCTAACACAGATAGCAGCTCAGTTTGAAACAGTAAGATGCTGCTAAATGAGCCCCAGATGTCTTCTTATACACTGAGAGAGCGGGAGGAGAGAAGTAATTAAATAGGCAAAGCTTAGTGGGGAAACACACAGTGTCTTTGGATTTATAGACTGTTCAATTTTTTCCATAATAAAGCCAAGTCATTTGTCATCATTGAATGTGTCTGTACACCTGACCTACTAAAATAATTGGACCCCAAAGGTGGGAGCCCTGCCAGATAATTATCTGCATTCACAGGGACCTTAGATCCTGCAAAATACTTACCAATTAAAACTAGTATTTATTGGAATGGTTGGAACAATGAAATAATGGAGAATTAGCTCAGCTAAGGTTAGGAGGCTAGAAGGAAAGCACAGTGCCTTAGACACAGCAGACATCCAGATATTTGTTGCTTTGATATAAAATACAAATTCTTCTAAAGCAAAGGATGGTGCTAAAGAAAAAAAGT
>NW_025358607.1:0-1393 GCF_016433145.1 Gracilinanus agilis | reverse complement strand
GCCTGACCATTCATTCTTTTCATCTGGGTCATGCCTGCTAAAAGTGGGAGTCTAACTGTCCTGGATCTTCTATTTTTCTGTTTCTATCCCATTTCACTTGGTGACCTACCTCATCAGCATCCCTGGACTCAATTATTACCTTTGTACTACTGTTTATATATATATGTATATATGTATATATATATATACACACACACATATATACATGTTACAGGTATATATACATATGTAAAAAGTATATTTACACAGCTCAAACCTCTCTTTTACATTATAGTCACACATCTCTGCTCATTAGACATCTGACTGGATATCCTATAGATCAACTTAAACATAACCAAAACTGAACTCATTGCTTTCCTCCAAAACATCCCCCCCATTCCAAACTTACCTATTACTCTCAAGGGAACCACCATCCTGGAGGTAGTCTAGGCTTGAACACGAGATGCCATCTTTAACTCATTACTTTCTTACTCTCACTCCTTTCTTTATCTCTCATAATCAATCATTTGCCTAAAGCTTATCAATTTCTACTTTCTTCTACTGCCACAGGTCCTCCTCTGCTCATATCTGAAGTATTGCAATAGCTTGCTGATTTTTCTTTCTGCATTAGTTTGTCCCAACTTTAGTCCACCCTCCATCTAGCTGTCAAATAGATCTTCCTAAACTATAGGTCTTATCACATCATTCCCTTCCCTTTTCAGTAAACTGCAGTTATTAACTATTACTTCAAGGTCCAAATATAAAATCCTGTTGAGTATTCAGACATTTATAACTTACGTTCCCTCCAACCTTTTCAATCTTATTCTCTTCCTCATACTCTGATCTAGTGACACTGGCCTTCTTGTTCTTATGCAAACCAAGCCATCACCCAAGTCTTATACCTTTCCACATTTTGCACCTCATCCCTGGAATTCTCTCCTTGTTTCTACCTCCTGGCTTCTGTAAATTCCTTAAAGTCACACCTTCTACAAGAAGCCTTTCCCATTCCCCTTTATTGCTAATGCCTTCCCTTTGCCATTTATCTCCAGCAAAAATTGTTTACACATAATTATTTTAATCTTGTTTTCCCTTTTAAATGTTGAGCTCCTTCAAAGACCATCTTTTAAAGCCTTTCTTTTTATTCTCAGTATTTAGCACTGTGCCTGACATATAGTAGGTGCTTAATAAATGCTTATTAACTGACATGATAGGAAGCAAAAAAAGTACCACATGAATTACCAGTAGATTTCAATTTCATTATGCTGGTTCCCTCCTTTGGAAAAAGAATACTGAATGGATTGTAACAGACAGAAATAGTTTAAGTTGTAAGCAGCAGTCTTATATTCAAATATTGTTATCAGAATTTTATTGCCATCATTATTTGAATTTCATTTTAGCTTCTGAAGGATGAATT
>NW_025358606.1:0-2144 GCF_016433145.1 Gracilinanus agilis | reverse complement strand
TTCTTTTTTTGCAGCCTTATAGGCAGCGAGCTTATACCAGGAGTAAAAAAGACCTGAGTTAAAATTCATTCTCAGATATTTTCTCCTATATGATCCTGAGCATGTCTTACAAACTCTGTCTCTTTTTTTCAACTATAAAATGGAAATAATAAGAGCACTTACCTCAAAGGATTGTTTTTGGAATCAAATGAGAATATGTTTGTGAAGCAGGTGCTTTGCACAGTGAATAGTATATAGTAGGCACCATATAAATACTTATTCTCTTCCCCTCTTCTTCTTCCTTGTCATAGAGCACAGAGCTTGTACACCAGTGATTAATAAATGTTTATTGATTAATTAAATACTATAACATGAGATGGCCATATACCCCATAGAATAATTTTTCTTCTACCATAATTTGGATTTATATTATAACCAACTTTAGCAGAAAGAACTCATTTCTTTGCCTCATCAAGATACCTATGATTCATCTTTGCAGTTAACTGCAACTTTATCTTTTGTTCTAGTTTGATTTTTTATTGAGAATTTCAAGATCAACATGAATCATATGATCTAATAATATATCCACTCATTGATCATTAGACAAGGGTCTCACATTTAGAATGCCAGTCATCAAATTTAAATTTAAAATAAAATTTATAGAAGGCTTAAAAATATGTGATTCTTAGCACACGCTTCCACTTTTTTTTCCTTTGCCACTGTCACTGCAGCACTAAAATGAAATGAGACCAGTTTTATATTATTTGATTCATTGTTTGCAATGCCTTAATAATTCATCACTAAGTAAATGTGTCATATCTATGTATTCCTAGCAGTTAACAGAGAGCTTTGTACATAGTAAATGGTTAAGAAATGTTGTTTAATTGAGCTAAATTGCATGTCAACCCCCAGAGCTATTTATATTTGTCTTTCTTTGGAACACATTATCTTTTGAAAGCATTCCCATATGTGACTATAAATCTGATGCTATGGAAATTCAGAGAACTAAACAAAATAATTAAATAATGCATCTGACTCAAAGAATTCTAGTAGTTTCCCAGGGTATATAGGATCAACCATAAACACTTTTTTTGAACTTTTTTTATTTTTTGAGATTACATGTTGATATAATTTTTAATAATCATTTTCTGACATTGTGCAATCCATGTTCTTCTCCTCCTTTCCATCCCTCCCCATTTCCCAATAGGGGAAGTTGAGTGATCAACTTAGTCAAGAAAGGCTGGCTAACTATATTTTATTTTGAATATTCACTGACTCCTTATCTAACTAAAAATACTCTCATATCTCTAATTTTTTAATTATTCAGCATGCTGTTGAAACCATGACTTTTGTCTCTATGATACCTAAAGAGGACTAAAATATGAAAATCTGATCCAGCATAGGCATATTTGTTAGAGATTTTCCTGTGTTCATTTTCAAACCTATCTTGTATCAGGATCCTCTTCTCTTCAATGGTCAAATGCTAATTTTAAGTTTCTGTCTTGCCTAAGCCTAATAGCACTGGGAAATTAAAATATATAGATACAATCTCTTTGCTGTTTATGTTTATAATGAATCCTTGATGTTTCTTTGAAGTTGTTATACTTTATGTAGATATGCTGCCTGATATGATTGTCATTATATGGTATCCATAAAAATCTATAAAAGTGTCTCCACAGGAAATTTTAATCTCCAATTTCAGGAAACAGAAGCAATTGAGAGTGAATCAAATTTATTTTGTACTACTATCATTGGATTGAAAACAGAAAACAAATTCCAGTCAATGTTCAAATTTTCCATTTCTGCAACATCTTACTCACATTCACTGTACCATTTATTTAAAGTTGGAGAAGCTGTTTCATTGAGTCCCAGTCCATAGAATTGACTTAGTTAGAAATGAATATATGAAATATTTTGAGAAAAAATTCGATTTTGACACTATAAAAACAAACAAACTATTAAGGCACAATTATGTTCTATCAAATGTAATCCAGGATAAACTTATAAATATATTTTCACTTAAGTTCTGATGAAATGTAAGTATAAAAGCATTTATTTTACCCAATTTGTTTTAAAAATTATTCATTAATCTTTTGAAGATAACTGATATTCTAAGTCTTTCTATCATCTCTTATATAAATTGTTAACCCTCAGCTTTGCATTTA
>NW_025358605.1:0-8027 GCF_016433145.1 Gracilinanus agilis | reverse complement strand
GAGAAAGAGAGAGAGAGAGAGAGAGAGAGAGAGAGAGAGAGAGAGAGAGAGAGAGAGAGAGGTATTTTATGCTTTTGTCAGTAATAGTTAACTTCTAGGTTGCATAAAGTCTAGAGGAGAAGATAAAAAGTCTGGAAGAGCATGGGTTATAAAAGAGAAAGAAATCTTCCTGGAGAAAACACGGTTTCACAGTTTAGATTTATGTGAATTAAATGACTAAAATGTCCATACTCTGAACCAGAGACTCCAACAGTGGGCTTATAGCAATAGGAAGCTATTGATAGGAAAATGCCCATCGACTGAACAAGGACTAAACAAATTGTGGTACTTGAATGTAATGGATTATTACTGTGATCTTAAGAAATGATGACTACAGAGCAGCATAGAAGAATCTACATGTACTGGTTCAGAGTGAAGTTATCAGAGTCAAGAAAATGATATGCATAGTAACAAAGCGATGTCAATGGAAAGAATAATTAGAGCAAAAAAAAAAATCAAAAGTCCGTGTTGTGAAATTAGAAAAATCAAGCATGATTTGAAAAAATAAATATGAGAGGACACTCCTAATCCAACTCTTCATGAAGGTTGATGGTGGAGATCCACAAGTATTGCACTTTGCACCTGTTTTTGAACTTTCCCCAATGCATCATTGTCTTAATTTTTCCTCTTCTTTTTCTTTCTTTTTTCCTTTAAAAATAGCAGAACTTTTTATTATACAATTTATTATATAGGATGACCCTGGAAGGGAAGAAGGACTAGGAGGGATACTGGGGAAAACTACAATGATGTAAAAAACAAAAATATGAATTAAAAACTTATTTAAGAATAAAAAAGGCAGAACTACTTCAAGGAGAAAACAGAGAGAAAGGATATGAAAGGGGAAGAAAGGAATTCTATCTCACAGAATGTTATCAACAATCAATAAATCAATAAGCATTTGGGAGGCAGAATAGTTCAATGGAAAGAACCTTTGAGTCTGAAGTAAGAGGTTTCATATCTTGCCTCTTATATTTACTACTTCTGTGACTGTGAGCAAGTCACTTAACTATCTGGATCTCAGTTTCCCACCAACAGAATGAAGGAGTTTGGGCTAAATGGTTTCTAAGGGTCCCTTCCAGCCAAGGATGTGCTAATAAATATGTAATAACTGTCTCTCTGGGAAGAAAAGGTACATAAGACTCATTTTTAAATTTAATGTGCATTGCTAACATTTTCTGCACCTATTTCTTAATTCTAGAAAATCAATAAAACAAACAAATCAAGTCTTGATTTGTAACTGCTGCTTTCCAAGTTGTAAATACTCACGTTGAAA
The DNA here is from genome assembly GCF_016433145.1 of Gracilinanus agilis. Taxonomy (NCBI): domain Eukaryota; kingdom Metazoa; phylum Chordata; class Mammalia; order Didelphimorphia; family Didelphidae; genus Gracilinanus; species Gracilinanus agilis. The sequence goes on along the minus strand of NW_025358605.1, from coordinate 6,715 downwards.
ATTTAACAACCAGTTCTCAGGAGCTGGTATACATTACTTTTAAACCCTGTTTTCAAGTCTAAATCTATGATCCCACAATCATTGATTAAGTGCCTACTCTATGGTGCTGGACATAGTATGGTCACCCTATCAGCTTTAATCCTATTGTAGCTCAGAACTCCCAAACTCAAGAGACCAACCAGCCTTAGCTTCTCTAATAGGCATATGCCACTTGTCTGGCTTGAAGACTTGATCTGGGAGAGCTCACTATCTTCTGGTGTAGCTTATTTCACTTTTGGATAGCTCTAGTTGTTAGGAAGATTTTCCTCCCATGAAGCCAAAATTTGCCCCTTTGTATCTTCTGTCTATGACACCTAGTTCTTCCCTCTGGACCAAGTGACAAAACAAAAAAAGCTGTCTCCCATGGACAAGCCTTTCAATATCTGAAGACAGCACTCAGTATTCGCCCTGAGGCTTTTCTTCTTGAAACTAAAATCCCTCAACCAAGGTGAGAGAAGCATGGCTATATAGTTGCATAAGAAAAAGATGTGGGACTTTAGTCTGTAAACTCAATATGAATCAGAGAGGTAGAAAAAGCCGAAATAAAACGTAAAGGACATGGGGAAGTCTAGACTAATGGAGAGAAGATTTATGCAAGGCTTGGTTAGTTCCTGCTTTCATGGAGCTTACACTCTTTATAGGCTGAAAAACGCAATATGAAAATTACCAAATACAACATAGCACAATAACTAGATTAGGGAATTATAAAATAAAGTGCTATGCAAGGTCCCAGAGAGAAGGTGAGTGCTGACCAGAGCACTGGAGGACATGGCATTGGAGCTGGGCTTTCAAGGATGGAATTTTATAGGAAAAGAGGAGAGGGAGGATATTTAGTTAAAGGAAACTTTAGTGTGAACAAAGGTACAAATCTGGGAGACTGCAAAGTGTTTGAGGACAGAGTAATTCAGTGTGGCTAGAGCAGAGAATGTATGGAGATTAGTAGGAAATAAAGCAAGAAAAGTAGGATGACACCAGCTTGCATATCGGTATTTGCCTTCCAACTGATTACACTATAGTTGTGATGTTATTGGATTCTATTCTAAACATTTTATGATTCTTTGTTGCTTAACATTTCCTTTTCTTTGTGGGAATAAACTGACTGATCCATACCTGATTCACATTTGTTCATAGTTTTGAACCTTCTGTCCTTTTCTGGGAAAAACCCTAGGCCATTTTTATGATTAGCAGTGCTATAAACAGCAAAGTTCCTTGGGAATCCAAGGTGGGGAAATGGAATGAAATATTGGGGAATGTTGAGAAGATGGACAACTTGTGAGCAACCAAATCCCTAGCATACCTCAGTGGCAAGTGGAGGATGAGCAATGAATGAATGGTTCAGTGTGGCTGTCCTTATGTCCTCCCCAAGTGATTCTTGGCCAGCTATTGTGATCCCAAGTCATTGCTGCACGGTATATGCATCCTTTGAAGAGCTTTATTCCATAGTGACTCATTCCAGAGAGTGGGGAAAGCCCTGGGCTGAACTCTAAGCAGTCAGCAAAGCAGTCCAAGAGATCTCAGCACTAGAAAGCACACATTATCCAACCAGGCATGGTATGGGGGAGAAGTAATGCATCTTGACTCATCTCTGGCCCTGAATTTTATAAACAAGAATCTTTGCACAGAGCGAGGGGATTAGGGCCAAGGACTAAGTCATGCTCACCCACACAGAGGGCTTCCCTGCTCGGAAAATGGACTCAGCCCAGTTCTGAGGAACAAATGAATCGGTATTCTTTGTGGCCTGTGCCCTCTCTGGTAAGCATGCAGATTTCTGTCCTCTGGGGCTTGGCAGTAGAATTCTCTCAGGGAAGGTCTTTGCTGATGCTAGGAGAGCAGGCAGGCTCTTTGGAGGAGAGACAAGCATTTCTAACCACATTGCACTATTTTGCCTGTAAACTTTGAGCTCCTCAGCCAGGAATTAGAGTTGGAAGGGAGGAGGTCCAGAAGGGCTGAATGACTTGCCCAATGTCACACGGGCAGCCCAAAGCAAAGTTGAGATTCAAACCCAGGTCCTGATTTCAAGCCCAGGGTTCTAGCCATTCCAGGATACGGTCAGCTTCTTTCTCAAGACATCTGTTTGAAATGGAAGTTGCCCGATGAAGGGACAATCACCTGTACCCCTATCTCCCACCAGTCTATCTGATCGATTGGGGGGCCCTTCGCTCCCCAGCTCTTCCTTACCCTCGCCCTGTATCAGCCCAGACAGGAAGGGCACTAATGCTGTGACAGCTCCACCCTGGAACAATGAGTGGTTACCATAGCAACCCCTGACTGCAGCATTCCTCTCTTTGCAAGAAAGATTTTCAGGCTCCCAGAGGAAATCCCAGAAAAACAACAGCAGGTCAGACAATTTTCCATCAGCTCGTAGAAGAAACAGCGAGCCCAGACTATAGGTTGTATAGGGGAAGAGAGTAAAATAAAATGGAGAGATCAGAAAATAGGGCAGAAGGAATGGGACCACTCCTTTACTTTGGGGAAGTAAAATTTCATCCTGACCTTATTATTCCTTCTGGGTAAGTGGCATAACTGATAAAGGGCTTAAAGATAAGACCTGGGTTCAAATCCTATATCAATCCACTTATTAGTTGTATAGCCCTGAGCAAATCACTTAAGTTCTCTCAGCCTTCTTGTCCTCAAAAGGGAAAAATACTGTAATACCAATAAAAGGGAATAAATAACAGTACCTACTAGCCAGGCTTGTTCTGAGGTTCCAATGAGATAATAAATGTAATGTTGTTCAGTTGTTTTTGACTCATTGTGACCCCGTGTGAGCTTTTCTTGGCAGCGATACTGGTTTGCCATTTTCTTCTTTAGCTCATTTTACAGATGAGGAAACTGAGGCTGAGAGAGTGTAAGTGAGGCAAACAAGGTCAAGAAACTTACCCGGGGTCATAGGGCCAGTAAGTGTCTGAGGCTGGATTTGAACTCAGAAAGGTAAGTTTTCCTGACTCCAGACTTAGTACTCCATCTCCTGCTCCATCTAGCTGCCCCCAGTATATATAAAGCACTTTCCAAACCTTAAAGTTCACCACAAATGCTTGTAATCTTAGCCTGTCCTCACATTCTTGGGGCCTATTAAGGACACATTAGCAGGAAGATTCTGGAAAGTGGAAATGGCTTTCCTTTAAAGTTTTAAACTTTTCAAGCTTCATTTTTCCTTTCTGTTTTTGTGATCTATGATGAGGTAGTTCACTTTTGGCTTCCTTAACCTCTGCATTTGAGGGGAAACCGAAGAAGTGCTCCTTTCAGGTCTAGATTCAGGAAATTGTCTGTTTTTCCTCAGGAGCCAGCACTAACTTGTGCTCTAGAGGCCTTGTGATGATAAGACTGCTGGGGAATATGTAAAGGGCTTGGAGTTCCTTGAAAGAAAGGTGATGTATAAATACGGGATAAATCTGGGCTCCCATCATTTCAGCGCTCCCTCATGAAGAGGAACAGATTTTGAAAGACCTTCGTATCTCTACTTCTTGTTCCTTCCTCCCTCCTTCCCCTATGGAGTATGGAGAAGACCAAGGAAACCAGAAGTTAATTGTATTTTTTCCAGATAAAATGACATGTGCCTTTTGAAATGGAATTAAGTTAACAAACCAGAAAAGTAAATATAAAGTCCAAATGTATATAAAAATGCGAAGTAATTTCCATGGGGTGATGGATTAAGAACTGAGGTGAGGGTCATAGTTGGAAAGACCTTATGGGAAAAATGGTACCAGAATTGAACCTTGAAGGGAGCTAGGAATTATAAGAAACAGTGAGGAAATAGAAAACATTCCAGGTATGGGAATAGCCTATGTGAAGCCGTGGAGAAGACAGAGAGAATGTGGTATGCAGGGAACAGAAAGTAAACCAGTTTGGCTGGAACATAGAGTACATAATGGGGAGTGATGTCAAACCAGTCTAGAAAAAAAGATTGTGAAGGGCTTTAAGTATCAAGCACAAGAGTTTGCATTTTATCTCAAACTCCACAGGGAATAACTGATTCTTCTTAAGCAGAGGAATGACACAGTTAGACCAGTGCTTTCAGAATATCAATTTAGAAACTGTATGAGAAATCCCCTTCCTCTAACTTTTCTTTGATCTTTTTTTTTTTACCTTTATCACATTTTATTTTATTTTCTAAAACCCTTACCTTATGTCTTAAAATTGACACCAAGTATTGGTTCCCAGGCAGAAAAATGGTAAGGGCTAGGTAAATGAGATTAAGGGACTTTTACTGAGCCACCTAGTTGCCTTGAATTCTATTTTATGAAATACTTAATCAAATATCAGCCACCCACCTCCACCACAACTCTCCTTTTTTTGATCCAGTAGTCATTTATTAAACTCCTAGACAAAAAAATAGTTCCAGTCTTCAAGAAGCTTATATTCTATTGGATGCTATTTTTAGAAATTTATTTCACTGTCTTCAAAACATCTTATTAACAAGATTTAACATCTATCCTATAACTCAATATATATAGTTCAAATGGGCATGATTATATTTTAAAAGATAAGCCCATTTTTCTCTTTTAAATATATATCTATTTTTAATTTCTAAGTTAAAACAGGGATACCTCATAGATAAGCTTTTTAAAGTATCCTATTTTAATTCTATGAGTAAGTTACATGAAATAGTTTAAAAAACTTAAATTTTAAATTTAACAAACAATAAAAGTTTAACATTTCTATATACAAAGTAGAACAGATCATATTTGAAATAGAAAATTCCTACTACATACAGTTTGCTTAAAAAAAATAAACGTTACTTTGAAAGTTGTCCTGCTTATCGGTTTCCTTTTGAATCACCATCTGTTTTTTTCTATATATTTTATAAAATGCTTCATGTGCTCTTTTCTTCTTTTTGGCAATACTATAATTATCTCACCTTTCTTCCTTCCCCCAACCCCATGGGAAAAAAAAGAAAAACATAATTCTTATAACAAATGAGCATAGTCAAGTAAAACAAATCCACAATTTGCTATATCCAGAAATACATGTCTCATTCTGTACCTTTAGTCTGTCACGTCTCTATTAGGAGTTGGGTAACATCACTTTTTCTAACACAGTAGAACATCATTTTCAATGTATTGCCATTTTGAGATTAACTTGATATATTCTCATGAGTTCAGTTAAAATTTGAAGCGGGCAATACCTGAGTATTCATATATATACAAACATCATTAGTCCCCTACTATTGTAATTGGTAAAAAACATATTATTGGATTCTATTAACCTCCTCCATTTTATGGGTGAGTTCATCTCAGTTACATTTACAGTTATAGATTGTTACCTTAAAAAATCTGAAAGCTACCTTTTAAGTTGGTGAGATGTAAAAATATATGTGTAAGGAGAGGGAACACATTAATGAAATCACAGACACTTGGGTTTTTAAAGTAGTAGAAAGAACACTAGACTATAAGCTAGGAGACATGGGTTCATGCCTCAGCTCTGTTAAATTATTGTGTGACTTTGAATGAGATATTTTCTCTCTCTGTGCCTCAGCATCACTCCTCTATAAAAATGAGGGTCTTGGATAAAATATAAAATTTAAAATTCTTTTCAATTCTGAAGTACTATGAGACTTAGAATATTAGATCTGAAAAACTATCTTATCTAACCCTATTATTTTACTTATAAAAGAAGGAGAAGTCCAGAGAGATGAAACAATTGGCCCAGTATCATGTAGCAAACCAATAGTATGAAATGGCAGCCAAAAACAATCTTAGGCTACATCATCATCATCCCTAACATTTTTATGATGCTTTTAGGTATACAAAGCACTTTCTATATGGTATTCCATCTTCACAACAATCCAGTGAGATAGGTACTTTGGCTCCATTTCATAGATAAGGCAATTGAGGCTGAGAGAGGTTAGACGATTTACCCAGGGTCACATACCTAGAAAATATCCAAGTAATGATTTGAACTCATGTCTTCCCAGTTTCAAATCCAGCACTCTGCTATTCCACTTTACTGTCCCAAAGTGTCCAAGATTAGAGAGGTAATAGTTCTATCCTATTCTGTCCTACTCAGCCCATGTCTAAACATGTTTTGTTTAGTCCATTTTCAGAAAGATGTTGATAAGCTGGAATACATCCACAGGAGAGTGATCAGGATGAGCAGGTGCTTCAAGAAAATTCCAGACAAGGATCACTTGAAGGAACTAAGGATATTTAACCTGGAGAAGAAAAGGCAAGTTGTGGGTGGGGAGGAAGAGAACATTATTTCCATCTTCACGTATTTAAAGAACTATCACAGGGAATAAGATGAAACCTTCTCTGTACAGATAGTACATATGATTTTAGGAACAATGGGTCAAAAGTTGCAAATAAACCTATTTTGAGTTGGTGCAAGAAAAAAACTTCCAAATGATTAGAATTATCCAAAGTGGCATGGGCTGCCTTGGGGATAGCTGGGTCCCACCACCCCGCAGGTCTTTGTGCATAAACCTTAATGACCACTTCTCTGGGAGGAGTAGAAGCCATTCTTTTTTCAAGCATGGGTTCAATTAGGTGGCCTCTGAGGTCCCGTCAAATTCTGAGATTCTATGAGCCAATGGCAAGGCTGAGACTAGAACTCAGGCTTCCCAATTCCTTGTCCAGTGCTCTTTCCTCCATTCTACATTAATTTGTGGTTTTTCTTCTATCTTCTTGAGAATATTATGCTCAGCCTTCCTAATTAGACTGAGAGCAGAGACCGTCTT
>NW_025358604.1:0-11364 GCF_016433145.1 Gracilinanus agilis | reverse complement strand
AAACCAATAATTCATAAGTTGTCTCTTCAAACTCTGTTCTCCAAATCTTTGGTTGAATCAAGGAGGTGTTTCATATTCTTCTCAAATTCCTCATTTTTAAAATTTTGTTTAATATATTCTTCTTGCCTTGTGAAGTCACTTGCTTCTAGTTGTTGAGTTCTGTTTTTTAAAGACTAAATTTCATCCCTGTTTTTTTTGGTCATCCTTCTCCTTCTGGTCATTTTCTTTGTAGATCATCTTTTCTGTTTTTTGCTTCATTTTCAAGCTGGCCAATTCTGGCTTTTAAGACATTATTTTATTGTTTTAGTTCATGTATTTCCTTTTTAAAATTGTCTTCCGCTTCTTTTGCCTCTTTTGATTGCTTTTTGAGTTCCTGAAGTTCTTGAGTTAATTCAATTTCGAGATCTTCCAAAGCCTGTGTCCAGTTTGGTGAAACTACTTCTTCTATTTTTATTTCATTTGCTCTCTTTTCACTTCCTTGAAAGAAACTGTCAATTGTCATTTCTTTTCTCTTTTTCTGTTGCATACTCATATTTTTTCCTTCCTTGTTCTGCTAGTTTGAGTAGATGTATTTAATGATCTTTGATGAAACATCTTCCCTCAGCTGGCAATGGATGTGTGTAGTTACTTTCTCTGCTGTCTGAAGATTTCTTGTCTGTCCAATTGTTGGGATTAATCCTGTATTGATTGCATTAATATAACTGCTTAATCTGCCCTGAGGCTAAAACCTCAAGAGGAGGGAAAAACATCAACAACAACAACAACAACAAAAAACCGTGGGGGGACAAGAAGGAGCATTTTTGTTGAACTGAGCTGTCCAGCAGTGTTGTCCCCCTGCACTGTCCGCTGTGTTTGATCTGGTTCTCTGGTATTTGATTCTGGGTTTTAATCCATTCTGCTATGTGCTTCCTTTTTATAAGTAACTTCATTTCATTCTCATTCACAGTTATGATTATTGTCTGTATATTCTCCTCCTTTATGACTTCCTTCTTTGATTCTACCTTTTCTCTTATCCTTCTTACCCTTCCCTCCAACTTTTTTCTTTTAGTCAATCTCCCTGCCTTTTTCCCCACCTTAATGTAACTCCCCTTCTCACTGCATTCCTTCTTATTATTCCTCTCATACTATAGTGCCTTTTAAATGTCCCCTCAACCTCTCCCTCCCTTGTATTGTTCCCCTCACCACCAGCCCATTTATTAGCCTTCTAACTTCTCTGTAGGGTATGATACAATTTTTTGAACCAATTGATCTAATTATTTTTCCATATCTGAGCCAATTCCAATGAGCATAAGATTTAAGCATTACCTATTGCCAACATCTTCCTGCTTTCCATTGTATAGTTCTTCTCCCCTCCTCCCACATGTGCTTCTTATGAAAAATATATTTACCCTATTTTATCCCTTTTCCCACTCCCATTAGTATTATCCTCTTTTTTACCCCTTGTTTTTTATATTTTTCGACATATCATACTATACATTCTATCATTGTATCCTTTAAGTATACTTCTTGTATCTACTTTGATAATGATAATGTTGGAAGTCTAGAGGATTAAATACTAAATTCTTCTCAAACCTTTCCTCTATTGAAAGCAAAGTCTGGGCTTTACAGCTCACTCTCCACCTTCCAACTACAGCTCCTCTTGGTTTGGAAGGCCACAGAACAAGATACCCTTATACGTGATGCAGATACCCTCTTATGCTTCTCCCCCTGCTTCAAGGTTCCTTTTTTGTATTGTCTTCCTGCATTAGATTGTAAGTTCCTTCAGGGCAGAGACCATGTTTTTATTTCTTATTTGTATCCCTAGTGCTTAGCACAGTGTCTGATACATAGTAAGTGACTAATACACTGAATTATTGAATTTAATTGGAAAGATTTTTGACAAATTTATTTATTTCAAACATTCCTTTTCAAGGAACCCAGGGGAGTGAATACAGAACTGATCCTTAAATCAAGAAAATTCTGTTTCTGACACTTAGTGGTTACATATTCCTACATGAAGGAGGACTTTTCTTCATCTGAAAGTTCCCTTTCCAATGAAAGGTATAGGTCCTGTCCTTATTCTTGTAACATATGCAACATTACTGATCCAACTTCATTATAACCTGCCACACTAACACCCCATCATTATATCCCTGAGAATATTAAGATCATATTATATGACTTGCTTAACTTAGCATCATTATCCTCTCTTACTTTTCACTTCAGTGATAGAATACCAACCAATATTACAGAATGTTTTAAGAATCATGAAGTGCCTTATGTAAAACTTATTCTTTGCATTAATTAAGGATATTCTATTTTTGCTGTAAGTCTGTTCCTACTGATTCCTCTAAAACCTTGCTCTCTCACATGTCTTCAATAAGGGAACTCATAGGGGAGAGACTCTATTATGATGCACTGTCCTCCCTATTACCTGCAAACATTGACAATGTTCTTTAAGTGAGATACATTGGAAAAGGGCAATCCATGGAGCAATTCCTACAAAGTAATGCAAGTTCCAGAGTGTGAAGTATTCATGGCTCTGATGAAGAACCTTTGTACAAAGCAAGAAAAATAATTTTAAATGTACAAGTAGAAACTTTCCTTTGACATAAACAAGGGTATTTTGCCAAAGCAAGTCAACAAACTGATTATCTCTGTGAATGTATTCCTTATTCCACAATTTTAATCCATTACTGCTTAATCAAGAGATGAGAGGTCTATTCTTTCGTTGGACTTTTGATGTCATTAGTGTTTTTTTCTTTGTTATATTATATCCTAGCACTTATTTCTCTACATATACTCTAATTTTAATGAAAAATTGCCGTTGACTATGAAAAAGTCATACAACACTCAAGAGTTGTTTTTTTTCCAAAGAAAAATAGGATGCTGCAACTATCTTCAGTCCCCATGAAGTTCTGGGGTCTGAATGAGCAAGATGCAATGACAGAAGCAGCAGGCAGATGCTTTCAGAACTGCTGCTGCCTTTGAACCTCAAGCACCCAGCGGCTACATTCAATAGCATTTTAGAAATGGCTGGGGTTCCTCTCAGGTTTTAAATTCTGTTAAAAATTCTAACCAAGGGTGTTAAACTGCTACTGATTTAGCTTTTTCTTTATACAGAATACTGAAACCCAAAATTATTCCAGCCACACCTTTGAAGTGTTGTTGAACATGGCAACTGGGTAGGGGGTGGAAAGGAGTAGAGGTGGGATTCTAGCAGAATTTAAAAAGAACTGCATGACTTGAGCTACATTTTCTAAGCCTCTGGATTGTTTCAGAAAGGAAAAAAAACATAAAAATAGCGGAGCACCAACACATGCAATTTAAACAAAGTTATGTGGGTACTCAGTGCATTTCCATTTCCAAGCACCTTGTATTCAATTTGGGTCCTAACAAGAAAATACAAGGTTCTAATAAGAGGCTTGACCTCTTATTCAACCCAATAATCAAAAATTTATTTCAATACCACACAAGCTGCTTACCTGATATGTATAAAAATTTCTTTTAGACTATATTTGATGTAAGTAATGTAATATGATAGAATGCTAGATTGTGAGTCAAAAGATCTAGGTTATAATCCTGCCCCTATTTACCACTTGAGCTAGGCACTTTCTAGGGCCTGGGTATAAAAAGTACAAAAGGAGCATAATCCTTGTCTTCCTGGAGCATATTTTCTGCTATATAAGTCATAACCACACTAAGGTTCAATTAATTCAATGTAATATGAAGAGCAAGGTAGAATAAAATAGTTTCTAAGGTCTCCATCTCTCAATTTATATTCTATGTTTACAACAATGAACAATATGGAAATGTTTTGTATGGTAAAACATGTGTAACCCAAATCAAATTGCTTACCATCTCTAGGAGGACAAGAGAAAAGGAGGAGACAGCCAATTTGGTTCTAACTTCAAAAAATGTATGTGGAAAATTGTTATTACATGTAATTGGAGAAAAAATGTTTTGAAATAATATATATAATCAATATACAATAAATATATATATATAGTAATATATATGTACATGTATATATTTAATGTATACATGATTGGGAGTAGTGGGGAAGTAATCACTAGTATACATCTCTGAAAGTCAATACTATGTATGTGTGTGTGTGTGTGTGTGTCCATGTGTGTATGTGTGTAGTAAGGACCAAAATGAAGTTCTGAATAGGAAGAAAGGCATAACATCACAGAAATACTTCAAATTTTCATTCATGTTAACACTGTTTATCCCTGTATAGTTCCAAGATTTACATTGGTTTCCTTTGATTTTCTACTTCTGGAAAGTAAGCATTTTGTCACATACTCTTACTGGACTTAAGTGCTGGACTAGATGATTACTAAGAGCACTTATAGAAAATAACAGGATTTGGTGTAAAAGACTATTGATTACACATATGCACATACTCATACCCACAGCTATGAATTCTCACAAACCAAAATGTTAGGTTAAATAATATCACAGAGAGGAGGGAGGGAATTTAATAGACAACAAAGGAAAATAAGAGGGTAATAAGAAGGGAGAAGTTTGGAAGGGAAGTAAAATAAGGGTGGGGATTAGGGGGACTGATTAAAAGAAAAACACTAGTGTAGAAGGAAATATTGAAAGAAAGAAGGGCAGGACTAGAAGGAAAAATCAAAATTATGGAGAATACACAGGTGATAATTATAACTCTGAATGTGAATGGGACAAACTCACCCATTAAATGGAAGCAAATAGCAGAGTTGATTAGGAAACAAAATCCTATCGTGTTGTATACAATAAATACACATGAGGCAGGTAGACACACACAGGATAAAGGTAAAGGGGTGAAGCAAAATTTACTAGGCATCAACTGAGAAAAAGAAGGCAGGAGTAGCAGTAATAATATCTTGATATCTTACAAAACCAAAGTAGAAATAGATCTAGTTAAAAAAGGAAGGCAATTAAATCCTGATAAAAGGCAGTATAGACAATGAGGAAATATCAGTACTCACCATGTATGCACCAAATGGCATAGCATCCAAATTTCTAAAGGAGAAACTAGTGGAGCTCAAGGACAAAATAGATAGTAAAACTATACTAGTGGGAGACCTGAGCCTACTTCTATCATATCTAGATAAATCAAACCAAAAAAATAAATAAGAAAGAGGTAAAAGAAGAAGTGAATTAAATCTTCAAAAAATTAGAGTTAATATATATGTGGAGAAAATAAATAGGGACAAAAAGTAATACACCTTATTTTCAGCAGCACATAGTACATACACAAAGACTGACCACTTACTAGGACATAAAAACATGGCAAACAAGTACCGAAGAGCAGAAATAATAAATGCAATATTTTCAGATCATAATGCAATAAAATAATTAGTAAGGATACATGGATAGAAAAATAAAAAATTAATTGGAAACTAAATAATATGATTCTCTAAAATCAATTAAAGAATAAATCAAAGAAAAATTAATAATTTCATTGAAGAGAATTAGAATGATAAGACTTCTTATCAAAACCTATGGGATACAGCCAAAGCAGAACTCAGGGGAAAATTTTTATCCTCGAGTGCATATATTTACAAATTAGGGAAGGCAGAGGTCAATGAATTGGGCATGCACTTTAAAAAATAGAAAGTGACAAATAAAAAACCCAAATCTAAATTAGAAATCCTAAACATTAAAGGAGAAATTAATAAAATAGAAGGAAAAAGAAGTATTGAATTAATAAATAAGACTAGAAGCTGGTACTCTAAAAAAGAAATAAAATAGATAAAGTACTGGTTAATCTAATGAAAAAGGAAAGAAGGAAACCAAATTAACAGTACCAAAGAAGAAAAGGGAAACCTCAACTCTAATAAAGAGGAAATTAAAGCAATCATTAAAAACAATTTTGCCCAATTATAGGCAATAAATATGGCAATCTAGGTGATATGGATGAATGTTTACAAAATATAAATAGCCCAGATTAACAGAAGAAGAAAGAGAATATTTAAATAAAGCCATATAAGAAAAATAAGTTGAACTAGCCATCAAAAAACTCCCTAAGAAAAAATTTCCAGGACCACATGGATTCTATCAAATATTCAAAGAACAACTAATCCCAACACTATACAAACGATTTGACATAATAAGCAAAGAAGGAGTTCTACCAAATTCCTTTTGTGACACAAATATAGAACTGTTTCCAAAGGCAGGCAGATCAAAAACAGAGAAAGAAAACTACAGACCAATCTCCTTAATGAACAGAGATGCAAAAATCTTAAATAGAATAATAGCAAAAAGAATCCAGCAAGTGATCATGAAGGTTAATTAATATGATCAGATGGGATTTATACCAGGAATGCAAGGATGATTCAATATTAGGAAAAACTATCCACATAGTTGACCATATCAACAAGCAAACCAACAAAAACACATGATTATCTCAATAGATGCAGAAAAAGTCTTTGACAAAATATATAACTCATTCCCATTGAAAACACTAGAAAGTGTAGGAATAGAATGACCTTTCCTAAAAATAATAAACAGTATGTATTTAAAACCATCAGCAAACATCATCTGCAATTGGGGATAAATTAGAAGCCTTTCCAATAAGATCAGGAGTGAAACAAGGATGCCCATTTTAACCTCTATTATTTAACATGGTAAAGAAACACTAACAGTAGCTCATAGAGAAGAAAAAGAAATTGAAGGCATTAAAACAGGCAATGAGGAGACCAAGCTAAGATATCCCTATGGTCTATTTCAAGAATCTTAGAGAATCAACTAAAAAGCTAGTGGAAATAATCAACAACTTTAGCAAATTTGCAGGATACAAAATAAACCCACATAAATCATCAGCATTTCTATATATTTTCAATACATCTCAGCAGCAAGAGTTAGAAGAGAAATTCTATTTTAAAATCACTGTAAATGATCTAAAATACTTAGGAATCTATCTGTCAAGACAAACACAGGAATTATACGATCACAACTACAACACACTCTCCACACAATTACAACTAGATCTAAAAAATGGGAAAAGATTGATTGCTCATGGGTAGGATGAGCTAACATGAAAAAAATGAAAATCCTACCCAATTTAATTTACTTATTTAGTGCCATGCCTATCAAACTACCAAGAAACTTTCTAACTGAACTAGAAAAATTAAAACAAAGTTTATTTGGAAGAAAAAAAAGATAAAAAATATCAAGGAAAATAATGAAAAAAAAATGTGAAGGAAGGTGGCCTAGCAGTACCAGTTCTTAAACTGTACTATAAAGCAGTGGTCATAAAAAATGGTACTGGCTATACTTCCTGGTTAAGATGGAAGCAGAGTAAAAAGCAGCTGCTTAACCTCTCCTAACCAAAACATACAGGACTCCTCAAGAAGACATAAAAACAAATCCACAGGAACAAAGGGACACCACAAAAGTGCACAGCATTGGAGGTACGTGGAATAGGGGCATTTCCATGCTATAAAGGGGTGAAACAGCTCGCACTAAAATGCAAGCCGAGCAAGCCCCTCCCCCACCCCACACCACCTACAGTGTGAAAGCCAGTTCACAAGAGTTAGACCAAGTTTGGGGCACTGATTTTAGTCCTTGGCAGCTACCTGGGGTCACCAGGGTCTGTTCCCGAGAGCAGCAAGACTTAAGACCCCAAGAGGCTAAAGAATGAGTGTGGACTTGGAATGCAGACCCTGAGTGCTGGCACGATGTGCGGGTGAGGACACAAGCCCAGACAAGAATCCTGAGAGCAGGCGCAGACTCGGATCTTCAGCACAGGCAAGGATCTTGAGTGGGGACTCAGTGCAAAAGGGGTTCACAACTGTGGAAGCAATGCCCTGAGACTGTTAAAGGAGCCTCAGGCAGAGGAACAAGGGGACCACCAGGAGGCTTGACCCTGAGAACAACTAGACCTGAGACCTCAGGAGCCTAAAGAGCACAGACAGACCCTGAATGTGAGGATAAACCTGAGAGGGCACAGGGCTAACAATGGCAAGACAGAGGAAAGAACCCCAAAAGAGAAAGATCATCAAGAAGAAATCTGTAACACTTGACAACTTTTACACAGATAAAATACAGACAAAAGAGCAAACAGCAGAGGAGAACAAAAAAGTAATTGTATCCAAATCTTCCAAAAATAATGAAAACTGGCCACAAGCTATTGAAGAGTTCAAATCTGAGATAATGAGAAAGATGGAAGAGATTTGGTGAGAGAAGTGGGAAATAGCTCAAATGGAAATAAACAGGTTAGAAGACAGAAACTCCCATTTGGAGAAATATGCCCCCAAATCAAACAAAATGGTAAACAAATTGGAAACCAAAATATGGCAAAAATATAACAGTTTAAAAGGCAGAATTTTGCAATTGGAAAGTGAGTCTCAGAAATCAAATGAACTGATAAGCAAATTGAACACTAAAAATGACCAGATTGAAAAGGAAAACCAAAAGATTATAGCTGAAAACCAATCCCTAAAGGCTAGAATTGAGCAATTAGAAGCTAATGATCTCTCAAGATAGCAAGAACAAATAAAACAAAGTCAAAAGACTGAAAAAATACAAGGAAACATGAAATATCTCACTGAGAAAGTGATAGACCAAGAGAACAGGTATAGAATAGACAATCTAAGAATCATTGGTCTTCCTGAAAAAGCAGAAATTAATAGAAATTTGGACTCCATACTAAAAGAAATTATTCAGCAAAATTGCCCTGAAGTTCTACAACAAGAGGGCAATATAGACATTGAAAGGATCCATAGATCACTCTCTACACTACACCCAGAAATGACAACCCCCAGTAATATAAAAGCCAATTTCAAGAGCTTCCTAGTAAAAGAAAAAAATTTACAAGAAGCCAGAAAGAGACAATTCAGATATCAAAGCACAACAATTAGGATAATACAGGATCTGGCAACCTCCACATTAAAAGACTACAAGGCTTGGAATATGATATTCAGAAAGGCAAGAAAACTGGGTCTACAACCAAGGATCACTTACCCATCAAAACTGACTATATACTTCCAGGGGAAAGTTTGGGCATTCAACAAGATACAAGATTTCCAAATATTTTCACAGAAAAGACCAGGACTAAATGTAAAGTTCAATATCCAACCAAAAAAATCAAGAGAAAAACGAAAAAGTAAATAAAAAACAGAGGGGAAAGAAAGAAAACTCATATTTTTAAAATTTGCCTCTTTAAGTATTTCAATAAGATCTAATTATTGGTATTCCTATGTGGAGAAATGTTATATATATAATTCTCTTTAAGGAACTCTATTCACTATTATAGTATTCACTATTATAGTAATTAGAAGAATTATTCATAGGGAGAGGTTGGAATACTAAATGATCTAACATGATATGGGGATGGGAAAGAGGAAGGGGAATAGTAGAGGACACCAAGAGAAACTTGAATGAATAACAAAAATAGGATATTCTATTAAACACAAAGAGAGCATGGGACAGGGAAGGGATGAATACTAATATAAGAAGGAGAGGAAGAGAGCATTAAGAGGTAATAGTTAAACCTTACTCTCAGTGTAATTAACCCTGAGAGGGAAGAGTAGCTTTATCCATTGGAATATAAAACTCTATCCAACCCTACTGAGAAAGTCAGAAGGGAAAAACCGAGGGGAGCAGGGGATAGAGGAGGTAAAAAAAAGAGAGGGGTGTAGAAGGGGGAGGGAATTCATTAGGCCTCAAAAATAAATAGAGGGGAATAATAAGGGAGGGGGTAGAAAGGGTAGTAAATCAAAGGAGGGGACAAGGGTTACTGGCATAAAGCAAACCACTGGTTTAAAAAGAAATAGTGTAAGAAGAAGGGGCAGAACTAGGAGAGGATACAAAAACGTCAATGAATACAGAACTGATAATTATAACTCTGAAGGTGAATGGGATGAACTTGCCCATAAAAAGAAAGCAAATAGCAGAGTTGATTAGAAAACAAAATCCTACCATATGTTGTCTACAAGAAACACATATGAGGCTGGTAGACATACACAGGTTTAAGGTAAAGGGCTTGAGGAAAATCCTTTGGGCATCAAATGAGAAAAAGAAGGCAGGAGTGGCAAGTATGATTTCTGAAAAAGCCAAAGTAAAAATAGATACGATTTAAAAAGATAGGGAAGGTCATTACATCCTGGTTAAAGGCAGTATAGACAATGATGAAATAACATTGCTCAATATGTATGCACCAAATGACATGGCATAGCAACCAGATTCATGAAGGAGAAACTGGCATATCTCAAGAAGGAAATAGATTGTAAAACCATTCTAGTGGAAGATCTAAATATTCCTCTTTCAGATCTAGATAAATCAAACCAAAAAATAAATAAGAAAGAGGTAAGAGAGATGAATGAAGTCCTAGAAAAATTAGATTTAATAGATATGTGGAAAAGAATAAATAGGAAGAAGAAGGAATATACCTTTTCAGCTGCACATGGTACATTCAAAAAAAATTGACCACGAAACAGGGCATAGAAACATTGCAAACAAATACAAAACAGCAGAAATAATAAATGTAACCTTCTCAGATCATAATGCAATAAACATAATAATTAGTAAGGGCACCTGGACAGGAAAATCAAAAACTAATTGGAAATTAAATTATATGATTCTACAAAACCAGTTAGTCAAAGAAGAAATCATAGAAACAATCAGGAATTTCATTGAAGAGAATGACAATGATGAGACATCCTAACAAAATCTGTGGGATGCAGCCAAGGTAGTACTCAGGGGGAAATTTATATCCTTGAGTGCATATATTAACAAATTAGGGAGGGCAGAGATTAATGAATTGGGCAGTCAACTTAAAAAATTAGAAAGCAAGCAAATTAAAAACCCCCAATGAAAACTAAAAATCAAGGGAGAAATTAATAAAATTGAAAGTAAAAGAACTATTGAATTAATAAATAAGACTAGAAACTGGTATTTTGAAAAAACAGATAAAATAAACAAAATACTGGTCAATCTAATAAAAAAAAGAAAAGAAGAAAACAAAACTGACAGTATCCAAAATGAAAAGGGAGACCTCACCTCTAATTACGGGAAATTAAGGCAATTATTAAAAAATATTTTGCCCAAATATATGGTAATAAATA
Organism: Gracilinanus agilis; assembly: GCF_016433145.1. Taxonomy (NCBI): domain Eukaryota; kingdom Metazoa; phylum Chordata; class Mammalia; order Didelphimorphia; family Didelphidae; genus Gracilinanus; species Gracilinanus agilis. The sequence goes on along the minus strand of NW_025358604.1, from coordinate 325 downwards.
TAGCAATCTAGGAGATATGGATGAATATTTACAAAAATACAAATTACCTAGATTAACAGCTGAAGAAATAGAATAGCAAAATAATCCCATATCAGAAAAAGAAATTGAACAAGCCATCAAAGAACTCCCTAAGAAACAATCGCCAGGGCCTGATGGATTCACAAGTGAATTCTATCAGACATTCAAAGATCAACCAATCCAAATACTATAGAAATTATTTCATATAATGAGTGAAGAATGAGTCCTACCAAATTCCTTTTATGACACAAATATGGTACTGATTCCAAAGCCAGGTAGATCAAAAACAGAGAAAGAAAACTACAGA
>NW_025358603.1:0-7753 GCF_016433145.1 Gracilinanus agilis | reverse complement strand
GAGAGCAGAAATATAAGGGAAAAAAATAGAACCACCAAAGATAATTAAAACTACAAAATAGTAGTGGGGAGACTCACATGGAAACAAGGCTAAAAAACAAAAGTCAAATAGAGGGTAGAGAAATATACCAGAAATGTCATAGACTAAATTCTATATACTCTGACTAGAAGTGAATCAATTATTACTTTAGGACTCATTTCAAAATGGAAGGACAAATAAAATGGAGGAAAAATATTGGTAGGAATGTGTGATATACACTAACCAAGTCAAATATTAACAAAGACTGACTGTAGTCAATCTCTAAGGAAAAAGAAAATTTCCAGAGTGATTGAGGATACAAAAGGATAAATTGATTAAAGGGAAAAGAAAAAAGTAATGCTTCTTTTGGTGATCAAAGGTACACCACTGATGAATGCTTCCATGGGAAAGGAGTGAGATTTTATAAAAAGAGGAAACTAAGGCAATCATTAAAAATTATTTTGCCCATTTATATGGCAATAAATATAACAATCTAGGTGATATGGATGAATATTTACAAAAATATAAATTGCCTAGACTAACAGAAGAAGAAATAGAATACTTAATCCCATATCAGAAAAAAGAAATTGAACAAGCCATCAAAGAACTCCCTAGGAAAAAATCACCAGCACCTGATGGATTCACAAGTGAATTCTATCAAACATTCAAAGAACAACTAATCCCAATACTGTACAAATTATTTGATATAATAAACAAAGAAGGATTCCTACCAAATTCCTTTTATGACACAAATATGGTACTGATTCCAAAGCCAGGTAGATCAAAAAGAGAGAAAGAAAACTACAGCCCAATTTCCCTAATGAACATAGATGCAAAAATCTTAAATAGAATACTAGTAAAAAGACTCCAGCAAGTGATCATGAGGGTTATCCATCATGATCAAGTGGAAGTTATTCCAGGAATGCAAGGATGGTTCAACATTAGAAAAACCATACACATAATTGACAGTATCAACAAGCTAACAAACAAAAATCAAATGATTGTCTCAATAGATGCTGAAAAAGCCTTTGACAAAATACAATACCCATTCCTATTGAAAACACTATAAAGTATAGGAATAGAAGGACCTTTCCTAAAAATAAGAAACAATATATATCTAAAACCATTAACAAGCATCATATGCAATGGGAATAAATTAGAAAACCTTCCCAATAAGATCAGGCATGAAACAAGGAGGCCTATTATCACCTCTATTATTTAACATTGTACTAGAAACACTAGCAGTAGCAATTAGAGAAGAAAAAGAAATTGAACGTATTAAAATAGGCAATGAGGAGACTAAGCTATCACTCTTTGCAGATGATATGATGGTCTACTTAAAAAATCCTAGAGAATAAACTAAAAAGCTAGTAGAAATAATCAACAACTTTGGAAAAGTTGCAGGATACAAAATAAATGCACAAAAATCATCAGTATATCTATATATTTCCAACACATCACAGCAGCAACTGTTTCTCATTCTAACAATGTAATGGACTTCCATACTAGCAGGAATGCAATAACCCAAGACAATTCTGAGGGACTTATAGAAAAGAATGCTACCCACATTCAGAGGAAGAACTACAGGAGTGGAAACGCAGAAGAAAAACAACTGCTTGAACACATGGGTTGAAGCAGACATGATTGGGGATGTAGAATCGAAACAACCACACCAATGCAACTATCAATAATATGGAAATAGGTCTTGATAGATGACACATGTTAAAAACAGTGGAAATGCATGTCAGCTATGGGGTGAGGGAGTTGGGGGGACGAGGGGGAAAGTAAGAACATGGATCATGTAACCATGGAAAAATTTTTCTAAAAAAGAAAAAAGAAAATGGATATAAAAATTTTTACATGTAACTGGGAAAAAATAAAATATATTTTAAAAAAGAAAAAAGAGCTTGGAACTTTGTAATGAATATTATTTGCAAGGATTTGGTGCTCAGAGAGAACATTCATCTACCTCAAGAGAAAGAAAATTGTAGTTCTTTGGGCGATTGACCCCCAGAAGTGTGGAAGAGTATAGACTTAGGAGAATTATGTACAGATCTTGGAAAAAGGACAAAGGGGAAGTCAAAGATCAATAAAAAACTGCACAATAAGATATTTAGAAATATGTAACAATATCTACATATCACCTGTAGTAATCAATATTTTTAAAACTGAGACACAATAGAATAAAAAAGGAGTATGAAGGAAATGATCTTTAAGACAATAAGACGGAAATTCCATAATAGGAAATGTATACAGGAATTTTAAAATAGTGGTGTCAAATTCAAATAGAAAAATATAGGCCATAAAATATCATAATAATGATTATTATAGCCCATATATTGACTTAGAAAGATACATATTTACATTGTCTATGGTCTGTTAAGTATTTTAATTTATTTTATATTTTAATCTGGTTTGGGCCCAAGTGGGAGTATTATGAGTATTAGCCAGCCAGTCATGTATTTGACACCTCTGTCTTACCAGGCAGCAAGGTGGGATCAGTGAATAGAATTCCAGACCAAGAGATGGAAAGTCCTGAGTTCAAATTTGGGCTCAGACACTTCCTTGCTCTGTGACCCAGGGAAAGTCACTTAATCCCAATTACCTAGTCGTCATTTCTCTTCTACCTTGGAACCAATACTTAGTATTGTTTCTAAGACAAAAGGTACATATTAAAAAAAATATTCAAATCTTTGTGGAATGCAGAGAATAAAGAAAAACCAAGTAAGTATAAGGGGCACACAGATCAAAGTCTAAAATTTTCAAAAAAAAGATAAATTGTGAAATGAATAAGAGAAAGAAACATTTCTTTTTATTATTATTTTTTAAAACCTTACCTTCCGTCTTGGAGTCAATATTGTGTATTGGCTCCAAAGCAAAACAGTGGTAAGGGCTAGGCAATGGGGGTCAAGTGACTTGCCCAGTATCACAGAGGTGGGAAGTGTCTGAGGTCAGATTTGAACCTAGGACCTCCCATCTCTAGGCCTGGCTTTCAATCCACCGAGCTACCCAACTGCCCCCAGAAAGAAACATTTCTGAAGGGCACAGAACATTAAATTTAAAAACTAATGAACAAAACAATGTAAATAAGAAAATGTTAATTAACTAGATAAAAGCAAGCAAGGGGAAAAAAGAATAATCAAAATTTCCAAAACTAGGTAAAGGGATATAAGTAAGATGAAAATAAAAGGAAAAGAATCAGTGCAAATAGGGTTACCCCCAAAATAATTGAAAAGTTATAGAGCTGTGTTTACAGAGGAAGTGGAGAAAATCCTAATTTGGGAAAAGAAGTTATCAATTCGTGAAAATCTAAATCTAACTTCTTATTATTTTAAATATGAATAAATTTTAAAAGCCAATAAAATGAAAGAGAGTGGTAGGTATTAAAAGAAAACACCACACTATATTACAAGAAACACATCTAAAAATCAAAAACATACACAGGATAAAAATGTAGGACTGGAAAAAGGTACTATTTTTCAGGTGAATCAAAAAAGTGACAATTATGCTATCGTATAAAGCAAAATTTAAACTCTATGAGAAAAAACAAGGAGACTGAATTATGCTAAAAGAAACTATAGGTAACAAGCCAATGACAGTATTAAATTTGTATGCTTCTAATTCCTTGGCATCTAAATTCATAATGGAAATATTAATGGAACTACGAAAAGAGATATAAAGAGTAACACAATACCAACAGGAGATTTCAATATCCCTTTCTCAGTTTTGCATAAGTAAAAAGAGAAAAACCAAAAGGAAAACATAAAGCTAAACAAACTGCTAAACATAATTGAGCTAAAAGAATTGTACTATTTTCTAAGTAGTGCTACCAATGAATATACATATTTCTCAATACCTTCTATAGAAAATTTTCTTAATTGAGCATGAATTAGGGCAGGTCAGAAATATTAGAAACAAAGTAAAAAGGCAGAAATAATAAACTTGTCCTTTATGGATCATAATATAATAAAAAAATAGTTCAGAGACCACAAACTAAAGATATAAACCGCAAAACTGATTTATCAATACAATCCTAAATAATGAGTAGAACAAAGAACAAATCATAAAAACAATAATTATATGAAAGAATATGGTATGATAAAACAATATACCAAAATTGGGGGAATGCAGTCAATGAGGTTCTTAAGAGAAAAATCATATTCCTACAAACATATAATAGCATATGTAAAGAAGGGATCAATGAAGTGGATTTGCATTTTTTAAAATAGAAAGCTAACAAATAAACAAATCCACTACAAACATAAACATTATATATTAAAAATTAGAGGAAATAGATAAATAGGAAACCAGAAAACTACAGGAATAAGAAATAGAACTAAAATCTGGTTCTTTGAAAAGACTAATAAACTTGATAAACTTTGAGGTGATATGATTAAAAAGAGTGGAGAAAATCATATGAATAAAATTTATAAACAAGGTGACATCAGAAAAAAAATCAGAATCTATAATTTTGCAGTTATATCCTAACAAAAGTAAAAACACAAGAGAAAGAGGGGAATGTTTTCAAAAAAAAAATGCCTAAACTGAAAGAAACTAGAGATCTCAAATAATTCAGTCTCAGGAAAAATAAAAAGAACTAGCTATAATGAATAACAAAAGGAAAAACTCCTTATCCTGATGGATTCCAATAAAAATTCTATCAAACTTTTATAGAATGATTAGTATCCACAAATTATTCTCAAAAATTGAGAAAGAAGACATGCAATCAGATTCCTTTTATGAGACAAATGTAATCCTAATGTTTAAACCAGGGAAAGATAAAGCACATAAGAACCATAAATCAACATCACTAATTAATATTGATTCAAAATATTTAAATAAAATCCTTTCAAACAGTCTATAGAAATTCGTAAAGGAAATCATTGTGACCAAATTATATTTATACCAGGTATGTAAGTTATTCAGCATAAGGGAAAAACATAATCATATTAAAAGCAAACATATCCAAAACTTTATAATTATGTCAATATATGTGGAAAAAGCCTTTGACAAAGTATAATCCTCATCTATGCAAAAAAAAACAACTCTACAAATTACAGGCACAGAGGGATGTTTAGAAATATCTTAAAATTTATCTAAAAACCAAAATTAAGTGCCATATACAATAGAAATACAGTAGAACCTTTCCCAAAAAATATGAGTATAGGGCAAGGATGCCCACTGTCTATTATTATTTTATAGTATTATTATTATATTATATATAATTATACATATAATTATTATTACATAGTATTCTGTAAATACTAGAAATAACAAAACAAGAGAAAGAATTTAAAGATATAAAGGTAGGCAAAAGCTAAAATAATACTTATTATCCGTTATTGGTATCATAATTTACTTGGAAAATCCTAGGGAATTAACAAAAATATTACCAGACAATAGTTTCAGCAAAGTGGAAAACAAAAAAGTAACACCCTATCCCCAAATTAACTACATTTGTGTACGTTAATAACAAAATCCAAGAGGAGATCATAGAAAAGCAAATCTCATTCCAAATAACTATGACATGAATAAAGAATCTGTGGTCAAAATTTTGAATTATGGGAAAATGTGACAAAACTATCCATGCCATTTGACCCACAAATTCCTATATTGGACTTAAACTCCAAGGAATCCATCAATAACAAGAAAGTGTCTGTATACACCAAAATATCTAGAGCAGTACCTTTTGTGGAAGCAAAAAATTGGGGGGGGGGTGGAATAGGTGCTCATCAATTGGCTTATCAAATTGTGTTACATGAATACAAAATAATGTTAATGTGCAATAAGAATTTGTGAATATGGTGAACTCAAAGAAGTACAGAAAGATCTACATAAGCTGAACCAGATTCAAGTAAGCAGAGCCTCATAAACAATATACACGATGACTACAACAATATGGGAATGGAAAACACAGGCAAAAATCAAAAGTGAGAGTTGAAAAACAATAATGAATTGGCATGACTTAAAAGAGAGCATAAGACAAGACACTCCTGCCCTACCCTTTGCAGTGGTGGGAGGTCCACAAGTGTTCTCTATTGCACATATTTTCAGACTTTCTCTTATGTATTAATCTGTTTTGCTGATTTTTAACCTCTTTCTTTTTCTTTAAAAAATATTATTCTTATTTGGTATCACCTACTTGGATGGGGCAGACAACCGGATAGTCCCAAACTCTGGCAATGGAAAAAATACATGAATAAATATTTTCTTAAATGAAAATACCAAAGGAAGTCATCAGAGTCTATTGCAGAGGACCTAGGTTATTTTTCCCAACTTTGTTACTAATACTTGAATGATCATGGGTAGCTCATCTAACGTTTGTCAGCATTCTCATCTTAAAAAAAATGAGAGAATTCTATCATATGATGACTCTAAAGTCCCTTTTAGCTCTGCATTCTATGGAATGAGCACAATAGCATAATATAGTTGAAAAGTACTTTGATAAGGAAAGAAGTTAAACTGTGGAGTCATGAAGGCAGCAACTATTTCCAATAACTTTAAGAAATATATCCATCTCTATCCTACATGGGGTTGCCTATAGCCAAAACATAAAATTAGAGATGGAAACTGATTTTAAAAAACTGCTAATGCAGAGCTTGTTCATCTTGAAGGAGGAAGAGAAAACACATGAAATGAGAACACATGATAAGGCAGTATAACTATGAGACCTGATGTTATTAGATTGCTTTTACTGAGTATCTACATTTATATTTTTTGTTGGTATTTCCCATGGAAATATTTTTCTGGCAAGCTCTACTACTGAGCTATCTGAGGTCAGGGACAGAGAATACCAAAGGGATTTAGCAGTAATGAAAGTATATTACAGAAGACAGTGAAGTTGGTATATTTAAAATCACTTTCAGGATCAGTCCCTTTGCTTTAGAGGAATGTGTTCACAGACTCAATTGTTTCAGTCAAAATGCAGGTCACCTTTTTTCCCCATGATGTAGCTAATATAAAACCCAAATCTATCCAAGACTTTACCATTTTTTCAGTATATACATTATACATGTATGTATGTATGTTACATACATGTATTATGTACTTTTTCCCAAAGAGATTATTTTTAGGAGCAGCCTCTGCTCAGATCAAGGTATTAGTTGCAATCCAAGAAATAGACATGAGTCAATATGGACAATTTCCCCCTCCAAATTGCTATAGGTTTGTTTTTTTTAAGTGAAAAGGAACCAAATATTGAGCATCACCCCTCACTACAAAATGCATAAGAGAAGAGGTATTCTGTAGATGAGAACTCATAAAAAAGGTCTAGGTTTGAGACCCAGTTCTGCCACTGATTTTAAGCAAGTACTTCACCTGCAGCTATATCTTTAATCTATGATTTAAGAATTAACCTAGGAGGACTAAAAAGAGATGAAAATCATAAAAATCTGTAAACATTTTTATAATAAGATTTTTTTACAAATACAATGGAAGTAAAAATTTGAGTCCTACCATCCTAGTATTGCAAGAAGAAATAGAAATGTAATTTAAGATGATAAAGATAGGAAAGGCAATTGGACTAGACCAAATATATATACAAGGATGATTTGTGCTGGAGGTCTTGATTCTTAGGCCATATATAAAAAAGAATGCCAAAGACATGGGAAAAAAATCTCAACTTAATGATTTTTTTAAAAATTGATCTAGAGAATATTAACAATTATCAACCCATATGCATTTTAATATATATGTATATATGCATATATACATATATATGATCCACACATTTAGC
>NW_025358602.1:0-3547 GCF_016433145.1 Gracilinanus agilis | reverse complement strand
GAGAGAGAGAGAGAGAGAGAGAGAGAGAGAGAGAGGGAGGAAGGGAGGGAGGGAGAGAGAGAATTGCTTCATTTAGCACTGACTCCATCAATGCTCTTTTTTGGAAGCGGGTAGCATTTTTCATCATGAATCCTTTGAAAATGGTGGGTCATTGTGTTGATCAGTGTTAAGTCTTGCAATTGATTATCTTTACAATTTTGCTGTTACTGTGTATTTCTTTCCCCTGCTTCTGTTCACTACACTTTGTATCCGTTTATAATGTCTTCTCAAGTTTTTTCTGAAACCACCCCCTTCATCATTTCTTATAGCACAAGAGTATTCTATCAGATTCATATAACTTTTTAAACCATTCTCCAATTAATGGGTAGCCCTCAGTTTCCAATTTTTTACATCACAAAAAGGGATACTATAAATATTTTTATACATGAGTTTTTTTTATCATTTTTTAAATCTCTTTGGGTGTATAGACTTTGTAGGGTTTTGCAGAGTTAAAGGGTATGTACAGTTTAACAGGTTTATGAGAATAGTTCCAAATAGTTCTCCAGAAGGGTTAGACTAGTTCACAATTCTAACAGTGCATTAATGTGCCTATTTTGCCACATCCCTTCCAGCATTATCATATTCCTTCTCTCATTCTGGCCAATCTGATGGGTATTAGGTGGTACTTCAGAGTTGTTTTAATTTGCATTTCTTTAATTATTAGTGATTTAAAGAATTTTTTTATTTGACTGTAGCCTTGATTTCTTCCTCTGTAAACTAGGCAGCTTATTCTTTGTCCATTTATCAGCTGAGGAATGGCTCAGTTCCCTGTGTATTTGAGAAATGAGACTTATCAGAGAGACTTGCTGCACAAACCACACACTCTACCGCTTCTTGCTTTTCTTCTAATTTTGACTGCATTCGTTTTGTTAATGTAAAATCCTTATGCTGTCAGAATTATTCCCTTTTCATTTCCACGTCCCTCCTTTTCTCTTGTTTGGTCATGAATTATTCCCACAGGTAATTTTTTCTGTGCTCCCCTAATTTGCTTATGCTATCATACTTTATGACTAAATTATGAACCCACTTGGAGTTTCCGCTGGTATATGGTGTGAGATGTTGCATTATACCTAGTTTCTGTCTGACAACTTTCTAGCTTTCTCAGAAGTTTTTGTCAACTGTTGAATTTTTGCCCTAATACCTGGGATCTTGGGGTTTATCAAAAACTAGGTCACTTTGCTCATTCACCTCTCTAGATTGTATACTTAATCTCGTCCTTTGATTAAACACTTATTTTTTTTTATCCAGGACAAAATTGTTTTTATGATTATAGTTTTTTCTCATATAGTTTTGGAGTATAGTTTGGGATCTGGTACTATTAGGCCACCTTCTTTCTGATTTTTCTCACTGATTCCCCTGATATTCCTCTAGTCTAGATGAATTTTGTTATAATCTTTTTTAGCTCTATAAAGTAATTCTGTAGTAGTTTGAGTGTCCTGGCATTGAATAGATGAATTAATTTGGGTGATATTGTCATTTTTATTGTTTTCTTGGCCTACTCTGGAGCAATTCATATTTCTCCAGTTATTTAGGTGTCTTTATTAGTATGACGTTCAGTTGTTCAGTCATGAGTCATGTCCTACTGTGCCTTCCCTCGGTTATCTTCCTTTGCATATATTTGCTTGCTGCTGTCTCTCCAATTAGACTGTAAGCTTTTTGAGGAGAGAGATGTTTTTCCTTCTGTATCCTCAACATTTATCACAATGCCTGGGACATTGTGAGTACTTAATAAATGTTTATTGATCAGTTAGCAACAGTTATTTGAGAGCACAAATTCTCTCTTCTGAATTCTGCTTACTTTATTTTTCTCTGTGAATACTAAACATTTGTTAACAATAATATTTATATTTCTAGCAGCCTTATTAACCCTTCAAGACACGTCATATAATGAATGTGTTGTTGGTTATTTTGAATTCTTCCTTCCCTTCTTTCCTTCCTTCCTTTAACACTGTATGTTCACTTTGCCTCTTTGACTGGGATACATGACTTTTAATTGAGTATCGCCATTGTGCTCATGTCATTTATACTGAAATCGAGGTGGCATCTCATACACTAAATGTACTTTATCTTTGTTGTGATAATTTGCCTGCATTTCCTCATCAGTCGGAACTCTGTGTATAAAAACAAAACTCATTCCCATGAATGATACTGCATTTTCTCAGAACCATCTGAGCTCTGATAATGTGTCTTCTAAGAGCTTTCCCAATTCCAACACCACATGGCTTCACGGCCAAAGCTAGTCCTGAGATTGGGTGTTCTAAGGCCCTTCTTCCCTCTGATACTCCTTCTTCTATGGGCCCTTCCAGCTCTTACATTCTCCTCCCTGTGGTTTCTCCCAGATCTTACATTCTGTGTGTTCAGATCCCATGGATACAGACAATTTCTTTTCTCTGACCATCTCTCATCTTGTGTGTTCTACAGTCTCTTCTCCCAAGTTTGATATTCCAGGTTTGAGGGCCCCATGTGGCTCAAGCTCCACTGATTCTTAACTGCCTTCCAAGCTTTCAGACATTCTATGTTGGACAAAGCCTCCCAAGTCTCATATTCTGGCTTCCATGTCAACTCTCACTTTGGATATTCAGAGCTTTGACTGACATACATACCAGCACTGAAATTCTCCATTGCAAGCTTTAACTAGCCTCCTCTTGAAAGACTACTTCGAGTCAGACATTATACAGGATCATCCCATCTAGTTATTTTATGTTCAAAATATTCTCATCTTCAAGGGTCTTTCCCCCTTTTATTTATTTAATCAGTTTTTGGATGGTAAATGACATGTATATTAGCAATACAATCATTTCTCACCCAGCTGCACTACTTTGGGACCTGACTGATCTCTCCAGAATGGAACCACCCCATCAACTTTGGTCTTCCACTTCTGCCTCTCTGATTGGAGGGTTGGGCCATGAATTCGAAACTTCCATTTAAGGAAAGGTCAGACATCTCATTTTTTTAGCTGGCTGCATTACTTTGGGATTTTCTGATTGACTTCTTCACCATGTCCCAGGGTCTGGTATATCCTCTCCCAACCCTCTTCCCCACCTCCTCTCCCCTTTTTAGCTTCCTTTTGTGTTTTGTCTTGCCCCATTAAAATCTCCTAGAGAATAGGGACTGTTTTTCTGTTCTTGTATTTGCAACCCTGGTGCTTAGCATAGTACCTGGCATGTACTGGGAGTCTAATAAATGTTTATTACCTACGGACTAAGATCATGAATTGTTTCTCTTGTGAAACTTGATTACTTACCTTATTTTTTCAACAAATACACCAAATTCATTAACAACAACAACAAAAAAAAAAAAACAAAAACACATACAGTAGCCTGACCCCTTGAAAATATTGCATACATTAACTTTTTGTGTGATTTATTTTTTGTTTCATTGTTTTCTGTTTGCACATTTCACATTGCATATTCAAATGTCTACTTTGGCTGTTGTGATTGGAGGTAGGAGCTTTAATTCAGAGGATCACCATTGTGATTCCAGATATTATATTGAAATTATATATATA